>NW_008350011.1:586877-628052 GCF_000622305.1 Nannospalax galili
AGATGGGGTCTCAAGTAGCACAGGCTAGCCCTGAACTTACTCTACAGCCCAGGATGAACTTGAACCTATAATCCTCCTACCTCCACCTTACCTTCAGAGTGCTGGGATTATAGGCAAGTGTCACCACACCTGGATCTTTGAAAAGTAAAACTAAAAGTTGTGTGTC
This sequence comes from Nannospalax galili, assembly GCF_000622305.1. Classification (NCBI taxonomy): domain Eukaryota; kingdom Metazoa; phylum Chordata; class Mammalia; order Rodentia; family Spalacidae; genus Nannospalax; species Nannospalax galili. Next base: position 587,044 of record NW_008350011.1, read on the forward strand.
CAGTAACCCTGAAAATCAGTCCCTTTTCACCGACACCACGGAGGGCTACACAAACTGTGGGAGCTAATCGCCGAATGTTACCTTTCAATTCTACTGCCGTGTAAGATCAATGGACCAATTTAAAGAACGTAGCTATTCTTTTCTTTTTAAAGTTTTTTGAGATAGAGTCTCATGCAGCCAAAATCACTCTGTAGCCAGGATGACCATGAACTCCTGATGCTCCTGCCTCCACCTCCCAAGTGCTGGCTAGTCTATTTTTTTAATTTTTAATTTTAAACTTATTTTATGTGTATGAGTGTTATGCATACATGTATGTAAGCGCATCCACGTCGTGCAATGCTCACTGAGGTCAGAAGAGGGCGTTGGCGCCCCTGGAACTGGAGTTACAGATGATTGTTAGCTGCCATGTGGGTGCTGGGATTTGAACACAGGTCCTTTGGAAGAACAGCTAGTGTTTGTAACTGCTGAGCTCTCTCCAGCCCCCCAAGTGCTGGCTATTCTTAATAACCAAGATTTAAAAGGGTATACCTGTATCCAGTAGGCCTCCAAAAGATCTAAATTTGTACAACCTTTCAGAGACTAACAGCTCTCTCTTTCTTGACTTGCCTTTGGGGACATTTAATGAGAAGTGACCTCTCAAAGAAGATGAGATTAAAGGAGGTAGCTCATGGCAGACCTGCCTAGGTTTGTAGGGAAAGGCTGGAAATGTGTCTCAGAACCCTACACACATGAATACTGGTCATCCACACACTGCAACAGGTGTCCAGAAGGGCTCTTTGAGCACACCTGCATCAGCACTCTGAGAAGAATGACCTCTATGCATGACTGTTCCAACACGACTCATGAGAGCTGTGTCATTTAAAGGCAGTGGGTAGCAGTGACAGTGGGCTTAATGCAGAACAGCATAATCTGGGAGCTGACAGGTCACATCCTGCCACCTCTGCAGGATTCTGCCTACAGGATCCTGATCCAGAGCTTCATAGGCCTGTATCTCATAAGGACATGGAGATTCAACATGCCAGGTTCCCATAAGCAGACACTGGTACGCCAACACTGGAACGTGATATTTGCACTGCCACCCCATCATGTGAAAGCCAGCTCTGGCCTGTTCTGCACTGTCCGACAATGGGCAGTTTGGGACAGTGATGTGAGTTTGGTTATGAGAAAAAATTTTTAAATTATACATTCTAGCTGAGCACGATGGTACATAGTTGTAATCCCAGCACTTGGGAAGCTGAGGCTGGTGGACCACCACCAGTTCAAGCCTGGCCTACACAGTAAATTCCAAGCTAGCCTCATTACAGTGTGAAACTGTCTCCAAAACCCCAGCAAATAAACAAGTAAACAGACTACTGCAACGTCTAAAAGTAAAGACATTACCCAGTAATTCATATTATTCAACCACATGGAGTCCTTTCCTGAGGTCTAACAGGTTTATGACACCAGTGCACAGAAATGGGGCAACAGCCTTAAAGGGTTATTTTCTACACAGCTCTGTGGATTTCTAGCCCAAACACCCATCCCTTGTCTGCTAGCCTCCCGGCCCCACAGCAACGGTACAGATCCTCTCTCTCAACAGCACAGACTTGGCTTCTACAAGGGTGTCCAATCATTTTGGAGTCCTTTCCACACCGACAAAGGGGGTCTGTGGGGAGGTATCATCATGCTGCCATCCCCTCTGTTTATCCGAAGGCAGCAGGAAAATAAATTACAAGGCTACAGTCCCTGCTGATACTTATGCAGGCGATATGTGTTGAAGTTTTCACGAAAACATCCCTCTTTGTCAAAGGGTCTGATGATAAGTTGGTTCCTGTTTATACCAGTGCAAAATATTTTGTCCCGAGTAGGCACTGGAGTGCACTGACCGGCTCGAGTGCATTCTGTAGAACGGAATTCTTCACCATGAGAAATTTTCCACTACAGAGAATCAACAACCCAAGCCGGTCACAGTTTTTATTTTTTCCTTTCCCTGTTCCAGGATTCACCTCTCAGGCCTTACGGGCACCGCAGGCAAAATAAGCAGCATCAGCCAACCAGGAAGCGACTTCAGCACGAAGGATGCGGACAACGACAAATGCATCTGCAAATGTTCACAGATGCTCACAGGAGGTAGGAGGCTCTTCCTATTTGTACTGGTGAGCTGCAGCTGTGTGACTCGAGGGCTGCAGCGTGGAGCTTGGACTGTGATGGGTGAGAACATGACACAGGCGGGAAGTCACCAGCAAACAGCTGTGTGCTCTTTGACAAGCGTTGGTGACCTAGGGGATGGGGAAGTCCACAAGCGCTCCTGAGTTTGTGCTTGCTGAGCAGGTGAGAGGGAGATGCGTTAGCGCTGCTTAACTTGACTTCCAATTAATAATTCAATGTCTGAACAAGGAATTTTAAGCGCTCTCTCTCTTTTTTTTTGGTAAAGACTCTTATACATTTGAAAACCCAAAGCAGGGCTGGGGAGGGAGATGGCTCAGTAGGTAAAGTACCTGCTGCACTAGTGGTGTGAAGACCTGAGTTCAGATTCCCAGCACCCAAGTGTGCTGATGCATGACTGTAATCAATCCCAGTGCTGGGGGAGTGGAGATAAAAGAGAGTCTTGGGGCTTGCTGGCCGGTCAGCTTGGCTGAATCCCTGAGCTCCAGGTCTGCTAAGAGACCGTGCCTTCAGCCTATGAGATGGCTCAGCGGGTTAAAGGTGCTTGCCATCAAGGCTGATGGCCTGAGTTCAATCCTAGCAGTCCATAGAGTGGAAGGTCAGAACTGACTTCCACAAGGTGCTCTTTGACCTCCATACATGTGCCAACCCTCCGAAATAAATAAAGCATAACTAAAACAGAAAAATAGAAGGGCTGGGGAGGTGGCTCAGAGGTTAAGAACACTGGCTACTCTTGTAGAAGACCCAGATTCAGTCCCCTGCACCTATATAGTCGCTAATAACCATCCAAAACTGCAGTTCCAGGGAATCCAATGCTCTCATCTGCCCTTCATGGGCATCACATGCATGGGTGCACTTATATACATGCAGGCGAAACACTGCTATGCATAAATTTTAAATAAATAAATAAAAATACAAGTTGCTGCTGAGATAGCATATCTACACTTTTGTCAAGAATCCTCAAATACATCAACAGTAAGAAGAGGATGTATTTACAGAACTGAAATAAAATTCAGAATTTTAAATTTTATGAGAGAATTAGGCCCTACTAAAAATTAGTCCTGGGGTCTTTGAGGCACTGTATAGCTGTCCACTTGGTGGGAGGATGTTCTCTATTTCTTCTAGCTATTTCAAGAAGAGAACTGTACTGCGCTGATTCTGTGACAAGGGTAGTCTCATCCCTGCGAAGGGGGAGTGGTCGCTCTCATCCCTGCGAAGGGGGAGTGGTCGCTCTCATCCCTGCGAAGGGGGAGTGGTCGCTCTCATCCCTGCGAAGGGGGAGTGGTCGCTGTCATCCCTGCGAAGGGGGAGTGGTCGCTCTCATCCCGCTATAATCTCTTTAAAGCCAAACGACAAGGGGGAGGGGCTCTGGAGGTGCAACACACCTAATCGCGGTCCTGCCGGCCAGGCCCACAGTCGGACCTGTCTGGAGGGGCTGTGGGTTTCCAGACCACCCGTGTGCCATGAGGTACTCAAGTGAGCTGAGGCACTTCATAAGCCAGGAAACTATTTATTCACCCAGATCAAGGTTTAGGGGCTGAGAATGGAGCTGGGAGAGACTGGGGAGGCGGCAAGCATCAGGGAGACAGTGGGGAAGGCTGGGCTGAAAGAGGTTGAGCTTCAGTGCTGGAAATGGCTGCCATGGAGAAGCTGGTGATTTCCACAGATGGCTCTGGAAGGCCAGATCTGTGACAGATCGCCTGCATATTCCAAATTCTGGATGGCACAGGAGACTCTGACATACCTACATTCATCAGGATCACTGATACTAGGCTGTGTCAACAGGCAAGCATGCCCAGAAGGGCAGCTGTGCTCCAGGGAAAACATTCTTTTTTTTTTTAAGAAGTTGTCCCATATGCCTTGGGGAAGCTCCTGAATTGAGGTTTCATTCACGTTGTTTACGAGGGATGGACATATGAAAACCTGTGTTCCTGTTCTCTGCCCTATCATACAATATGTGTGTCTCTCACACAAGGCTTTTAAGATGAATTCAGATTAGCATGTGGCATCTAGGCCGTTCCTAGACTTGCAAACCCTGGCAGCAGGCGTGTGGGCAGAGCCCAGAGCCCGGTGAGGAGAAGCTGCACTCTGCCCGGCTCCCCTGAGGCACAGCAGCCCTCTACCTTTTGGTTTCTTTGTACCCAGCTCTGTGGAGCGCTAACTTGGCCTCTACTCCAATCCAAACAATCTGATGCAGGGGTGTGGGAATCATTCAGACCATCGTGCTGCTGAGATTTATACCCACATCTACTCCCTGTTGTAACACGCCTTTACTTCATCAGTGCGTCCATGGATGATGGGCCTTTACACACGGCCCATGAGAAAGGAGCTAGAACATGTGTACGAACATATGCCACAGTGGACTGTGACATAATTGTGAAGTGTGTGGGGAAACTCATCAGTGTGGCTCATGCCTTGAGCATGTGTGTGCTCCTGCAGTAAAGCTGGAAGGCGCTGAGCCCGGCTGAGCCCTCCTCTTCTGTGGACGGAGGTGGCATCACCCCCTAACTCCTGTGTTTCACTTCACAGGCTGGTGGTTCGACGCATGTGGTCCTTCCAACTTGAACGGAATGTACTACCCGCAAAAGCATAACACAAACAAGTTCAACGGAATCAAGTGGTACTACTGGAAGGGCTCAGGCTACTCGCTCAAGGCCACAACCATGGCAATCCGGCCAGCGGCCTTCTAGACATGCACCAAAGACTAGCACCAAAGCACTGGGCATCGCTGCTGCACACCAGCCCACTTTGCACAGCAAGTGGCGCTCCTGGGGCCAGCAGATCTGTGTGTGCCAGACTGCAGCCCACGAAGCGCATCATTTAAACCTGCACCGCTTAACCAACCAAAGGAAGGCGGAAGGCAGCAGCGCCCTGGCACTGTGGTCTGGAGAAACACCTGTGCGAAGGTGACGTCGAGGCTGAGGGCCACAGGGACAGCTGCAGCCTCTGTCACAACCAAGAACCTTATGTGAGAGTTTATCAGTAAATAACTGGAAAACAGAACACTCAGGCAGTGCAGATAACTGTGGAACCGCATTCCTCTAAGCACTGTTTATAGGCTGTGTCAGTATCTGTGCGACCCGAATGCAGCGCCGCCTTCCTGGTGACCCTCTAAGCCGCAGCAGCATATATTCAGGGATTTTCTAACTGGTTATGACAATCTAATGTTTGGAGAAACAGTGTATTTTTCCCCTCTTATGTGTTTTAAATTTTCATTTGAAACCACCACATTACCTATCTCGACAGCTTAGTTTTAAATGCGTGGATACATGTTATAAGTTTATATGATGAAAATGTCCACATCTCTGAAATCACCACCAGCAATGGACACCATGTTAGTTTATGTGAAGACTGTACTATTTTATTTTCTGCCTGGCTGTTAAATATGAAGGTATTTTTAGAAATTAAATATAACTTATTAGATGAGGTGATTATATTTACCTTTTATGATAATATTTACAATTTTGTACTCTGGTTACAAAAAAAGAATCTGTGCCTCACGACAAGGAAGTTTGTTTCTTTAATGAGAAAATGGTTCGTTTCATGACAGAGAAACTTTGGTCTCAGTGTTCTGACTTGGAGGTCTGCTTCCTTATTTGGTAAGATGTATTTTAGAAAACTAAGATAAAATTTAATTTGTGGTTGAGAAAATCATCCCATTTAAGACATTTACAAAGATGGACTTCTCAAGACCTCTAAATTTATTTATAGAAAAAATAATTGGCATCATGCACACTGATGTCCACCAGCAAGCAGAGGAAGGGATTCAGATTGCAAAACCAAAATGCCTGCTCAGGGCATGCGCAGACGCTTAGTAGAGAACTGTGAGCATGGCCATGGCTGATCCGCACAGTCCTGATAGGAAGTTTGCAGACAGCCATGTCCAGGAACGAGCAGCCGCACGAGGCACGGAGAAGCAAGGTGGCCTTTGGCATTTCTGCCTGTCTGTCTGTCTTCCCACCTTACTGTCCTGACTCCTGACACTCTTCTTTTCTCCCCCGTTCATTTTATTCCGGGCCACTTCGGCGTTAGAAACCCTCATACTCTGCAGACGCCAGAGGGTCAAGACACCCTCCCCTCCCTTCTGCCATACGGAATCTCCTGGCTTGTCCCCTCTCCGAGCGCTGCTTATATTATTACATTTCAGAAACTTCAACGGGGCCATCACGGCTCAGAATCCAGTTAAAAAACATCTGACACCGAGGAGCTCCAGAGGGCCGAACGCTTACGGTATTTGAATGACAGAGACCACAGGGGCTGAGGGCCAAGGTGGGAAAACAGTCACACAGGAACACACAACAGCACAACAACACACAACAGCACAACAACACACAACAGCACAACACACAACAACACACAACAGCACAACAACACACAATAGCACAACACACAACAACACACAACAGCACAACAACACACAATAGCACAACACACAACAGCACACAACAGCACACAACAACACACAACAGCACAACAACACACAACAGCACGCTGCACTCACACCGGTTTCTCAGGAACGTGAGAAAAACAGATTTCAGAGACAAACCTCTCCAGCTACTCAGAATTACATATGCTCTCTCATGGCAGAGCGGGAGGGTTGGGTTCCTCTGTGCGCTTCAGTTCCTTACACAGTATTTTAAACAAACAAACTAGCTAGAAGAGGAAATTTTTTCCCTCTCCTTAAGAAAACATTTACAAAGTCGAAAGGAAATCAAAACAGTAATCTTAAAACTGAAAACAAAACAAGGCAACCACCTAGATGGCTGAGTGATTAAGGAGCAGAGGTCAGCTTCCCGCTGACACCTCACAGGCCACTTGGACAGCCATCCAGGAGCACTGGGGGCAGGCAGGAACATTGCTCTTTCAGACACTCGACTTTTCAAAGCATAACCTATCATAAACCAGTTTGGGAACAAAAGCCAACTTCTACTCAGCCCTGCTTCCGATCAAACCCTAATGATCTATCAAAACCATTAAACATTTACAATACTTCAAAATTGGTGAGGGTGGAGTTTAGAAAAAGCACCCAAATAGAAAAAGCACCCGCAGTGCTAGCAAAGCCCCATCTTTCAGACCTATCAGTTTTATCTCTGTTAACAGTAAAAACGTCAGCTTTTTAAAAAGACAAAACGCTACCTTCTTCCTAGAAGCTTACTCTTTGCTGTTTTCCATAGTCCTACAGGCTTTCATAATTATACTAATTTTCTTGAGACAAGGTCTCAGCCTGTAGCTTAGGCTGTCCACAGATGTTCGGCAGTCCACCTGATGCAGCTTCCTGAGTGCTGGGATTGCCTGGTTTAATTGAAACTTCTTGAAGTGACATTTCTCCTGACACTTCTGGTAGAGTGTCCTCATATTTCCACATATCACACAAATAAACAAGTAAAAGGTGTCACATGTCATGTGAGTTGGACCAAGATCACTCTTGACCTAATACGTTGTTTATGCTCATGATAACTTCTTACCAACAACAAATTTCATTTACCACTGTCAAACAGCATCAACTTACAGGAGCTGCAGGGAAGGTGCTAGAAAGCTCGAAAGGCTCCTCGGATATCCAGTGACCCATCTCCAAAGACCACAGCACCTATGAGGGACGCACAGACAGAACATCAGTTACGGGCTGTTGGGTGGCAAATCAGTCACTTTGACTACAGCAAAATTAAGACAGACAAAAGCCCAGCAGTGATTTGCCTCAAAGGTCTGAAACACCAAGGTGCCTTTGGAACCCTCCTGCTGCCAGTTATAACCAGTAATAAATGCTTTGTTTAAAATGCCTGGTGAGGACTAGAAACCCAAATCAGTCCTAGCTTAGTTAGGGCTCCTGTTGCTGGGAGAAAACGCCCTGATGGAAGCAACTTAAGAACAAGTGTTTGTTCGGGATCACAGGGCACAGCCCATCACTGCAAGGAGTCAAGGCGGCAGCAGCTGCTCACATCCTGTTGGCCCTGGGGAAGCAGTGGGTGAAGAGTGCCCCTGCTCAGCTGGCTCCCTTCTATGCATCTCAGACTCAAGCCCAGGGAAGGGCATTGCCTGCCTCATATGATCCCACACAGGCAAGACCAGAGGCTTATCTACTAAGATAATCCTCCAAGGTGTGCTGGAGGCTTGTCTCTAGGTGAATCCTGATTCGGTCATGTTGGCAATACTAACATGGTACCCTTGTGAAACCAAATATTTAAACACTCTCCTGCTTCTATATGAAATACTATGTTAAAAAACCCAGTCCTTTACAAATAGCCTCCAGAAATATTCTGTAATTTTGTTAATTAAAAACACTAATCGCGGGGCTAGAGAGGTGGCTCAGTGCTCTTGCAGAGGATCCTGGTTTGATTCCCAGAACTCACATGGTGACTAACAACTCTCTGTAACTCCAGTTCCAAGGGATCCGACGCTGCCTTCTGGCCTCCGTGGGCATTGCACAACATGACACGGCGCACTTACACACACACACACACACACACACACACACACACACACACACACAGGCAATACACTCATACACATAAAATAAAAATAAATAAGATTTTAAAAAGCATTAATTGGAATCTGGGGAGATGACTCAGGGAGTAAAGTGCTTGCATGCACACATAAGGACCTGATCTCTAGAACCCATGTGTAAAAGGAGGGTGTGGTGGGGTGTGGCTGTGTGGCTGTGAGTGTTGGGCCAGCAGAGGTGGTGCTTTGGAAAATGGTAGGCAGGATTACAGGATTCCTTGGATTCTGACTGCTTCTCCCCACACGACAAAACAAACAACAGAAAACATACATAGGACTCAAGGACCGGAAGACAAGCTCATGACAGGAGAAGCAGCTGTGAGGTGCTGAGCTGAAGACACTAAATGGCAATGGCAGACAATGTGGGAGAGTCTGCCTGTTAGAAATGAACAACAAGCCGTGGTCACAGAAACCCTGCTCAGAGAAAACCTGGTTTTCACCTAGATCTCTGTGCACACATATATTATACCAGTTAGCTCTCTTTATGCTATTGCCAGAGTCAATATTGGGGGGAGAGAGGTCTTAATAAGTCCAGCAAAGAAGGTATCAGAAAAGCGGTCAGCTACACTGAAATCATGTTTCTATCTGCAGCTTTCATGAGTGGTTGAAAACAGTCACATAGCACGGTATTTACCTGGCATCCATCAGCCAATGTATGCTGCCGTTTCCAGTGATACACTATCAGCACTGTGGATCTTCGTGACCTCATATAATTAACCCAGGGAATAAACCATAGTTTCAAAACAAGGTTCATTTCAACATGAGGCAATGGTGGAATACTTGCTGTGGTGGGAAACACAGCCCACCAGTGAGAAAAGCCAGGAACCAGCCTTAGAAATGTGTGCGGCACTAAAGTTCAAATTTACTCCGCATTAGAATGTCAACTAAACTTAAACAACTTCATGGAGAACATTCATGTTCTCTGACTGTTCCTTTCTAAATGTTAAGAAAATAAAACCGTAAGGCAGTTACAGTACAATTCTGCTAAGCAAATTGATAAATTTAATTTCCTTCAGTATCCTAAGAATAAACACTGTACAGAAAACACTGGGTACATGGCACTAAAACCCCGCATCAGAAACACAGGAAGAACTTTGTGCTCTAGCATTTTCCTTAGCCAAACCCATCTTTACCACAGAAGAAATTTTCAAACTATGGGAAATCTGCCATAAGACCAGGTCAGTGGAGTGACCTTGCCCAACACAACCCATTTCCCATAAAACACCGAGTATGACAAAGATAAATGAGAACTCAGTAGAGCAGAGTGAGAAGGACGCATGAAGGCCAAGGATCAAATCTCATGTGTGTAGACTTTGGCAGGGGACAGAGTTCTGCCATCGCACACCTCCACCACAGCTCAGCATCTTCTATGTGACACGGTAGACAGCAAAGTGGTACTGTTGACATTTGAACATCACCACAAATAAAACTCAAACTTTATGGGTGAATGTGCAGAGGAACCACTGTGAAGCTCTGTCCTTACATGAACAGCTACTAAAGAGATAACTTCCTACCATGCAGGTTGTGGTGTCTGAATGAGTGTCCCCCACAGGCTCCAAATATTTGATGTTCTGTCCCCAGTTGTTGGCATTGTTTTGGGAGGTTGTAAAGGTGTGGCCATGCTGGAGGAAGCAGGACACCAGGGCTAGGCTTACAGAGTTTTGAAGCCAGATCTCCAGTCACACCCTGCTTCCGGCACCTGCTTGAAAAGGTAGAGCTTCATTTCTGCTCCTGCTCCAGCCACCTCTGCCGCCATGCCTCCCTGCCATGATGGACTCTTGTCCCTTTGGAACCATAAGCTAAATAAACTCTTCCGTCTTTAAGTTCCCTTGGTCATGATGTTTCTGTCACAGCAACAGAAAAGTCACTAGTACAAGAGCTGTTGACAAAGTTCACTCCATCCCACTCTAGCTACCAATGGTCTCTTTTTGGTACACACCTCTATCTGGGGGCCTGTCTAGAGAGCAGATCACCTGCTATCCTGTTAATTCATCTGCATGAGCTGAGGACTGACCCAGCAAGCACAAGCCTGAGGTTCAATCCTAGCACCACTAAAACCAGGTATGATGACCTGGCACAATACCAGGACTCAGGACGTGGAAGGAGTAGAAGAAGAAATTCAAGGTTATCCTCAGTTACACAGGGAGTCAGAGGCCAGCCTAGAATACATGAGGCCCTTTCTCCAAAACAAAAAACAAAAATCCCAAGGCAACAGTGCTGTGTGTCACTAGCAGAGCACTAACTACAAAGACACAAGAGAGGCTTCTCACAGCTATGTAACACAACAGTGAGTTCGCCAAAACCCAAGTATGAAGGAAACCCGAGTCACAGACTTAACCCATGGAATTCAATTTCCAACTATGCAAAAGTCTACTTCATTTTCCACTTGATCAGCAGACAGAGTAGGCACCGCCACCAGACAGTCTTCTATCCGCTTTAACCACTGCACTGACGGGGCTGTCTTTGCCACCATCTGCCTACCTACCTACCCCATCAACTATGGTTTAAAAAAGTGAGTTTGTGAAAGGTATAGAAACACACTTGGGACTTTCAAGACTAATCAAAATAACTTATTAAACTTTTATTAAAATAAATTTCAAATCATAATTTCAAATCTCACCAGATTTCATATCTCCTTAGTCTCAGTATTAGGGCGATTTTTTTTTCCCTCAAACATCAAAAATTGAGAGAATTTGAAATATGTACATTTTTTTCAGGGTAAATAATATTTAAGATTCTTCCCCAACTGGGAAATATAAAGAACAAGTTAAACACACAGAATGCAGATACCTTGTGACAAAGGGAACTCTGGTTCACCTGTTACACATATAGCACCATCACCAGCAACAAGTTAAACACACAAAATGCAGACACCTTGTGACAAAGGGAACTCTGGTTCACCCATTACACATACAGCACCCATTACCAGCAACTGAAAAGTAAGCAGGCTGCTAGTGAGACAGTTATTTCGAGGTTCTACTGAACTCCAAGAGGAGTGTGTGTGTGTGTGTGTGGGGGGGGTCAATAACATAATTCTAATGATAAAATGTGTGCTTATGTCCCAAACACTTCAGAGCCAGAAAACAGAGGAGGTCCAGTCTTCCAAAGAACCCAGCTTGAACTGGCAGAGTTTCAAGGCAATAATATTTGTTCCAAAATAAACTATTCCCCTGTATTTCCAACATATCTCACAACATCAAGAAATGCTTCCTACAATTCTATAACATTCTTTTTAGAAGCACAGATGCATTTAGTAGACGCAATGCCTGTGACGAGAAAACAATCTTTCACATGGAATTTTTTTAATTGAAGCAAAATCTGCCAAACAACCACTTTAAAGTGTAGAATTCAGTGAATCAAGTGTGTCCACAATGCTGGGGCCATCTCTTTCTACTTTTGGAGCGTGTGAAAGAAGACATTAACCCAGGAAAGCATCTATGCCCACAAGGTACTCACTCCCTTGGTACCTACCAATCAACTCCCACCTCCAGAGAGTCACTTATGCTGCAGCCACCCATTTGGTGTGTGCGTTCTCGAGTCTCGTTTCTTTCACTGAGCCTAAGGCCGTCAAGGTACGACTTTAATGAAGGCTCAAAAGTCCTTCAAGGAGTAATGGTACGTGTTCACACTTACTGGCACTTTATAGAGATGGTCTTTCTACCCTGCAGATTAGGAAACCTAAGCTTAGAGAGTTCCTGTAACTCAAGGCTACACAGCTCATATGTGGCCTTGAGTAAGGATAGCATTAAAACCTGAGGTCTTATCCACTAATCTCAAAAGCATCACAGAATTACTAGGTGGGAGCTGAAGGCTGTTGGGAATAAAGATGCACCTTTGGCCATCTTTGGAATGAACATGGGCCATGGGTGGTGGAAGAGCTGAATCCGAATCCAAAACTCACCATTTTGGAGCACCGTGACTGTGAGTCGTTTACTACAGGATTCACGGATTCAGGCCACAATTCCCACTGGTGCTGTGAACTAACAGACTCAACAGATACAAGTCACCTGGAACCGGTTCCACGTCTTCCATTTTCCTGTATGACACTGAGAAGTAGCTTCTCTCCACCCCAAATGTCTATCTGGTTTCCTGGGCCTTCCTATCCATCCAATGCTTGGCTACACAGGAGTGTCTGGTTAGGACCTCGGAGCACAAGTATAAAGCCACTCTGGACCAAGAACTCCCAAGTCAGAATTTGTATTTCAAGAAGCAGTGTTACAGCCATCACATTAAAAAAAAAAAAAAAAAAAAAAAAAAGGCAAGAAACTAGAAGTTTAGTACTATTTAAGACAGAGAAAATGAAACACTATCAGAAGTAAGTTCCTTTAAAGAAGACATTAAGGAACAGAAACTGAACACCGGATGGTGGCGAGGGAAAACAGTCTGCATACTGACACAGTATTTTCCTATGTGTGTGACTTTTTGAGGCAGGGTCTCACCATCTGGTGGCCCTGGCCTCAGACTTGAGCTCCGCCTGCCTCTGGCTCCTGAGTGCTAGGATTTCAGCTGTGCCTCGCCATGAGGGCTACACTAGCATTTCTGTGAACAGCCCCACAAAGCCTGAGTGCGACTGCACGTAGCATGTAGATCTAGTCTCCTTGCATTTTACCCAATCCTTTCCAGTTCCCCAAACTGAAAATGGGCTCTTCTGAGCTTCTAAGACTAAACTGCTCAGTCATGGCCACTTTTTAAATACACTAACCAGTGACCAGGGGGACCCGTCATTTCACCACTGGACTTGACCGCCAAGTCCAAACAGCTTTATAAATATCACAAGCACGTAATTTTCTTATCAAAATGAAAACAAAGAAATAAATATAACGAAATTCCAAAGTAACTAAAATAAATAGCAGAGACATCACTTCACAGCATTAAACAAGAGTAGAAACTGTTGTTACCAACAAGACAGCGAACTGAGCGCCGGGTCACTACGGGATTGAGTCACATGGCTATGTGCTGAAAATTGATTTTATGTATATGAGTGAAGTGCACTTGTGGTGTGCAATGCTGGCTGAGACCAGAAGATGGCATCAGATCCCCTGAAACTGGAGTTACAAATGGTTGTTAGCTTCCATGTGGGTGCTGGGAACCAAACCTGTGGTTCTCTAGCCAGTGCTCTTAACTGCTTAGCCATCTCTCCAGCCCCGAGTCACTTATTTAATGAATTTAAGCAAAAAAAAAAAAAGAAAAAAAAACACCCAAAACCCCCCAAAAACATTAAAAGCTGGGGGTGGTGGCACATGCTTTTAATTCACAGAATGTGAATTAGTGGCCAGCCTGGTCTATATATATAAGGAGCTCCAGGCCAGCCAGGGTTCCATAGTTGGACCCTGTCTCAAACAGAAAAAGGGGAAAAAAACCCTATTAGCTGCATATATAGTTTTGCAATTTAGGATGCTTTGCAATGTGTATGTGCCTTCTTATTTAAGCACTTAAAAAATAAGAACCAGGTTCCATATTTGACCAAGTACCAAAGGGAGGGTAACAGCTACATGAAAGACACTGTTTACGGGGCTGGAGATGTGGCTCAATAGGAGAACAGGTCCTAACATCTGCAAGGTCTGCATTTAATACTGAGCGAGAAAGAGGGAAGGAGGTAGAGAGGGGGAGGGAGGACTGAAGGAGACAAGGGGGAGGGAGGTGCTGTCTACAGTTTAAGAATTGAAATCATGTTGTACAAGAAAGTGCACCAGGAAGTCAGAAGTACCAAAGACGACGGCAGCAACAGACACTGTCAGTAAATCAGTGAACAGAAGTTCTTTCTTGTTTTGTTGCTTTTCAACAAGACCGAAGTGGAGAACCCCGTGACACTGCGTGCTGCTGTCTCTGCCAGCTCAGGATCTGAGACACGGTAGGCTGTGGCAACCCATGGAGGAAGAAGAGGCCACCCTGACGACAGAGGACAGCACTCTCCTGTACTCCCCCCCAGTGTAATGATCAGTGGTCACACCCTGGGCAGGGGCATGTCAGAGTGACATGGCAGGGTCCCTAAGGCTGTGGATGACACCCTGAGATCACCCATGCTTGATAAATTACTAGGTGTGGGGAATGTTAATATCCCAGCAGAGACATGTTCTTTCAAAGAAACCAAGACCAGTTCAAAAGCACAGAGGCAGGCTTCTCCCGAGCGCCCTGTGAGCTGCGACTTCAGGTGGAAAGCTCACACCGACTCAATTCTCAATCTCTGGCAAAGGGAAGCCTAAGGGTTTTTGTTTTGTTTGTTTCGTCACAGAATTCATTTTCTATTAAATAAATTTTAGGAAAAGTGAATTGTGAGGCTCAGACATAAAGAACATCACAGAGTGAGATGAACAATGTTGTCAACTGTAGTTCTGAAAAAAGTGCAAATGTTTCTGAGAATCCAGCATATTTCTTCCAGCAGCTCTCATCAACAGCCTTGCTCACAGAGGTACTCAAGAATGGACTGACAGACTTCAAGTACGACACTGCCTGGCAATCTACTTTAACTCAGGGATGGAATTCAGAAGCCCTGGACGTGTGCACAGCTGACAACATCCCAGCGTCGTTGGCAAGGATCTGAATGACAGATGGCTAGAGGCCGCTGTTCGAAAGTTCCAGCTAAATCAAATCAGAGTTTTCCAACATGCACTTATGAATAAGACATTTCATGCTATTTATAAGAGCAAGACTGTTTGATCAAGCCATTAGAAATTGGGCTGGGGATATAATATGGCCATGTGGCCGTAGGTTCAATCCCCAGTACAAAGAAGTAGGGCGGGGGGAGGGGGGCTGTTTTTTAAAAAAAACTTCAGAACCTGAAACCAAGAAGTTGCAAAGACAGGCAAAGATGCAACTCTGAACCTGTGTCAGCATTCAACGTGAACTGTGACGGACGTCCCAGAGTTCTCACTCACAAGGCAAGGAAGGTAACCACGCCCTTGACATTAAAACACCATGGTATCAGTGGCCCTGAGGTAAAACAAGTGGGACTTCTCAGTCCGTGCTGTTGTAAGGGAGAAACGGGACAAGCTAAGTGAGGCAGAGTCCTTCATTTGCTGATTCTTGGTCTGAGTCTTGGAAGCTTTTACACAATATAGAAACTTCGGTATACCTAACCATAATCTCTCTTTTCCTAAAGTTAAAAAAAACCCCAAACCTAAGGACTTTTCTCTAAGTAAACCACGTCCCACTGCACAGCAGGCCCTTCCTGCTGCTCCCTGCTTGCTGTCTTCCTCTTCCTGGACTCCATGGTGGGCAGAGCCTGGGGCCAGCTCCTCCTTTCCCCAGTGTACAATCATGTACTGTGGCTACGAATGCCATCCGCACATAAAGAGTCCCTGCATGTACACTGACAATTGTCCTACTTATTGCTATTGTTGTTCTAGAAACACTGCCCTGACCTGACCACCTTGAGGAGAAAAAGAGGGTTTTTTTTTTTGTCTTTTTGAGACAGGGTCTTCCTGTAGCCCCAGCTGTGCTGGATTCACTATGGAGACCAGGCTGGCCTTGAACTCACAGAGATCTGCCTGCCTCTGCCTCCCGAGTGCTGGGATTAAAGGCGTGCACCACCACGCCCAGCTTGGAAAGAGTTATTTTTAATTACATCTAACGGGTCATAGTTCATCATAAGAGAAGTCAGGGCAGGAACCTGGAGGCAGGAGCTGGAGCACAGGCCATGGAGGAATGCTGCTTACTGACTTGCTCCCCTGGCCCCTGCTCAGCCTGCTTTCTTATGCAACACAGGTCCACCTGCCCAGGGGTGGCACCACTCACAGTGGACTGGGCCCTCCCACATCACTCAATAATCAAGAAGATACCCCACAGACACGGCCACAGTCCAGTCCAATGGAGGAAATTCCTCAATTGAGGCTCCCTGCTTCCAGTGTGTCAAAATGACAACTGAAACTATCCAGCACAATAGTCTAAACCACACACGTATACATACAATATGATATGCCATCTCTACTTGAGTATGTGAATGAGATCTCTGACTCAATGTGTATAATCCAGAATGTTCTACCGTACCCAAACCTTACACAGACCATGTCTTTCTCTCTCAGTGTCTCCATGGTAACAGCATGACTAGCTACTGACTGTTCTAGCAAAGTATGTAGGTGAGGGTCGCCTGCTCCTGCAAAGCACACAGTATCAAGTTTGCCAGAGGTTCTGTTCTCCTCCCACTGACCCACACTGCCCTGGCCATGGCTGCAGCCATTTCTTGATGCAGCGTCCCAGCTGCCTGCTGTGCTTGCCCTGCTTCCTTGAAAGCAGAGGACAGAGACGATAGCCTGCCACCTCCACGCTGAGGTGGCTTCCCACCCTCTGGACAGTGACTTACAGAGCCAGACTTGGTCCCTGACCACACAAGGACAGGACAGGACAGTGATGGCAGAACTTTGCTCCTGACGAAGCCTGTGTGGGTAGTGCGTGCACTCTTCTCCCTGTAAACGACTGCTCCAAACGCCAGCATTAGCCCTTCCCAGAAGGCAGCCACAGCCCTCTGCATGTAGCTTTCCCCTGTTCTTGCGGAAGGTAAACTCCAAGCTCTTCACTTTCTGTGGGATCAGGTTTTTGATTTCTAATCTGCCCTCAACCATGGGCAGTTTGCACCTCCAGTGTGGGAAAAGCACTCTGGGATCTTGCCAGATGGACGAAAAGATGACAGAGGATCCGGGAAGGGTTCCAGACAGAACCCTTACTATAGCAGTCCCTAGCCTGTTCTGTAGGGAAAGTGCTTAGGCACATGACAGAGGACAGGAGCAGGTAGACTTCGTGAGGAAAAGCTCTAAGAGGTACTCTGAGGTAATGGATCAAGGTCACCACCTGGGGACCCACAGTCAGGCCAGACACGTTATTTCTGCTTTGTGCCCTCCTCTCTCCGTGGGTTCAGAGATGCAGCTGTTGTTTCAAACACATCCGATAAGGACCAGCGATGCAGCACATGTGAAATGTTCTATAGCCCTCGGCCCTTCGTGCCATAACATGGGGCAGGGAGGAAAGTTCTCTGCTATGAAGCCCATGGTGCTCAAGGGCCTCAGAGCCACCTGGGGAGATCTCTGAAAGCTTAAGAGCCTTGCCTGCTAAGTGTGGCCAGAGCGAGCCCGAGTCTGTACCAGAGTTGCCCACTAGAGAGGCCAGGACACAGCAGAAACCCTGGTTGTAAATGTGACAGGGTAGGCATAACCTGCCTGAAAATCATCCTGAAAGTGTGTTATGTTAATCTACCAATGTATAGTTAAAAAGGGATGCTTTCCAAGATGCCCAGTGTGCTACATTAATCTACCTATGGAAAGTTAGAAAAAAAAAAAAAAGATGGCGGGGCGGGGGCGGGGGCTGCTGGAGTGATGCCTCAGCGGTTAGGAACTACTCTTGGAGAGGACCCAGGTTTGGTTTCTAGCACTCACTGGGCAACTAACTGTATATACCTTCGGTTTCAGGGGATCCTCAGTTTGTGGGGCCCTCTTCTGGCTTCCACAGGCACTACATGCATGTGCTGCACTTACATACACACAGGCAAAACACTCATATATAAAATATAACAAAAAAATTACCAAAGGAAGACAGCTTCCAGGATGCCTAATTCTGAATCACCTTGGGAAGGAGTGTGACATGCTAACCAAGCAGAAGTCAGGTTTGGTTCTAGTTACAGCCAGGTTCAAATCCAGCATGGGTAGTGCCACAAACCGCAGGAGTCACATCCTCCACTCTAGAGCATGGGACTTCATTCTTGCTATCAGTAAGGGGGTGCAGGCAGAGC
Organism: Nannospalax galili; assembly: GCF_000622305.1. Taxonomy (NCBI): domain Eukaryota; kingdom Metazoa; phylum Chordata; class Mammalia; order Rodentia; family Spalacidae; genus Nannospalax; species Nannospalax galili. Next base: position 605,405 of record NW_008350011.1, read on the forward strand.
CAGGCTGCAGATATGTGTGGAGAGTGAGTGAACGGGCAAAGAAGAACAGGATGGTCGGGGTCTCTGAAGGCTCCTACAGCAGTCAGTACGCTCCACAGAATGACACTAAACAACTTGAGTCCAGGGGGACATTTTGTCACATCAACTTATTTTCTGTTGTTTTACTTCCTGTCTCCCACAAACAGGAAACAGAGCAACTCCAGGCAGGGTTGTCTCTCCTATGTTATCTGCCAGACGATTCAGTCATGAGGGTGGAAAAACATGGATTGTCTTTCCAGAAGACAGATTTAAGGTGGAGGAATGAACTGCTGTGTGAACATGTGGAAATGACAGCAAAGACCTCACGAGGAAAAGTAAAGGAGGGTGAGGTCGAAACTGAAACTGAGATTTTATAAAACCACCCAGAAGTGTATGTGACCAATGGGCCACAGGCCACTGACTAACTGTGAAGAATCGCTACTACAGTCCTTCACAGAAACTTCCCAAGAACACTACACAACCCAGAAGTTAAAGACATTCTCAGCAATGTTTTCCTTGGAGGCAAGTTTCTAATGCCAGCCAAAGAGAATATTTTATAAACACTCCAAATGCACCGAGACAGAGTTAGAAGAGCCACAGAGAGGGAAGTCCTCTGACAACAGGCCCATGCCATCTTTCAAGGATGCAGCCTGGACACTCCCATCCTTGACACTAGGGGGAGCTGCAGCCGTAGAGGTCATATCTACACATATGCTGTAGGGGATGGGTATCAAGTTGGAAGTCAACTGTAGAAATGCTGGAGACTGGTCTTCTTGGTGGTCAAGAAGTATACTTCCCTCAAGGAAGTATACATTGTTGGTATTACTGATTCTCTTTAACAAATTCCAGGACGGGCCTGGAAAGATGACTCAGTCAATAAAGCTAATGCCTTGTAAGCCCTAAACAGGACACCTATGTCATCTGCCTCCAAGACCCAGGGAACATCACAGAAAAGGAGATGGAAAGATTCTAAGAGCTGGAGGATGGGGAGGAGTTCTATAAAACCGTGTCTTCTAGATATGACACGGCTGGGACAGTCATGATCACACACCAGCTGCAACTGCCTGCACACGGCCTACGTGCACTTTTACAAGAGGAGGACCCGGAGGTGGAGAGGGATGAGCTGGGAAGACAGTGGGGTCTGCAGCAGGGGGGTGAGAGGGTAACATAGTGGGTGAGTATATACATGTATGAAACTGCCAAAATTCAATTGAAAAAATATTTGAATCTCTTTTGTTATGATGGCTTTAAGACAACAAACGTTTAAATAACACAGAGCCAACCTCAAACAAGGAAAGTCTCCTTCGTAGGCCCCGACAAGTGCCTCCTTGCGGGTTCCAGTTCCTCCCTAGGGTTGCTAATCTTGGCACATCCCAGGGGATTCATTCTGTTTGCTGCAGCGGGCATTCCCAAGGACTGCTCCCAAGCTGGCATGGGGCCCCAGCGATGATTTCACTGGTACAGAACAAAGTCATGATTTTGATTTTGTTTAAGGATGCCAGTTTGTTTTTGTATATAAAACTATGGTAACTGACTTCAGTAACTTATATGGGGGGGATTTAGTTGTTATTTTGGGGATTACTTGTCAAGACAGGATCTCACTATATATCACATGCTGGCCTCGAACTGTAATCCTCCTGCTTCAGCCTTCCAGAGCTAGGATTACAGGTGTACAGGACTACGTTCAGCTGTTTTGCCGTCAAGGTCATGCTGGTTAAGTTCCTTCTCTGTGTAGTCACTGACAGTACTATGCAGGTTCACCCTCTGGTCCCCTCATGGCCCAAAAGAGCACATATTGCCACCAGCTGTCTCTCAGAAATACGAGGCTGCATGGCTGTGAGCCTAAGTCTCTCACCCAAGGCTGGGCAGCTGGACGTTCCAGGCTATCCGACCACACCAACTGCCATTCCACGTGGGAAGGCCATACCTGGAAGGCTGGTGAGAGTCCCCCAACCTGGCCCTGACTGTGCAGCTTGGCATTTACAAACACCGAGCTCCAACCATTTTGTTGTCATCCTGGTAACTATGAGAGCTTGCAAAGGGGGCCTGGGTTCCAGGGCTCCCACAGCCCTCACAGCGCTGGGGTGGCTTTCTCAGAATACAAAGGCCAGCCCCCCCCTGCAGGCTGCCGGCTCCATCCCCACCCCACTGGCATGGTCATGGGGCGAACCAGTAACACCTCGAGAGAACGTGCACCGCTGTGGATGGACAGCCATCTTATTCTTCACGCGTTGACCTGTGATGCTCTCCTTCACGCTGTGTTTTGGGACTCTATATCCTTGTTTCTAGTAGAAGAGGCCTTTCGGGAGACCAGGCATCCTCATCAGGGTTGAGGTGGTTCGCGTCCTCTGGCCCAGCCTCTGGAGCTGTAGAAATCCTCCCTGCTCCTTGGCTCCTGGAGGCATTGCTCTAGGTTCTGCCTTGTGTTCAGATGGCCTTCTTTCTGGATCTTTCAAACTTTCTGCAAGCTTACCTTTGTGGAATTAGAGTCAATTAAAGATCAGCCTAGAGCAGTGTGAGCCACGACCTGCAGTGCAATTGGGCACTTGTGCCTGTGAGGTGCACAGACAGGACACCCAAAGTCTCCTCCCTCTAATCCCTGCCTTTGAAGGCTTTGAAGTGTTCTATGTCAACAATATTTGCTTTGCAGTTCTTTGGTATCTCTCCACTAGCATTACTCGTAAGTCAGTTTGCCTTCCCGAGGCTGGGAACTGAGCCACACACTGGTGCAGAGTGAGCACGGGGCTCTCATGTGTATGCAATGCATGTACCAGGAAGGTCATCACATTCTACCCCATACGGGGTGACACAATGCTGCTGAGGACTTCCCTCCTGTGAGTCTCCTGGAGAGGCCTAGGTGGAAAGCAACCAGGCAGATGGAATGCCGCCAACGTTGGCAACACAGTCAGGACTTTTCATGCTTTTCCCAGACACTGGGATGTCTGAGATATAAAACATGTAGCTCACAACTTAATGGTGGTAACAGACACAATAAAAATCTGCATAGAAATATTAATCGGGGGTTAAAGGAGTGGGCAAACACCACTCCAGTGTGATCCTCCTTACCTCAAACATCCTCTTTTTATGAAAGAGGCCATGAGGAGGTGGCCTTCCCTCCCTTCACCCTCTACTTTAGTATTTACACAGCAGGAGCCCTGAACACGGCAGGACGGCTTCCTTGAACCACAGCATCAGTCATCGGTGGTAGATGAATATACTAAAGATCAAATGCAATTCTGACACGTGTTACTGTAAATGTGCAATGTACAGCATAACCTGTTCCTTTCTGGAGGGGGGGGTCTTGGAAGATGAAAGAAGAAACAAGAGGAGAAATGTGGAGGACGGGGGGACTAGTCGGAAGGGTCTGGGGTGCCCGTGCAGGGGCTCTACATGAAGCTGGGGGGCGGTGGCTCTGGAGACGTGGAGAGAATGGGGAACACACCAATCCAGAATGAAAAGCAAGCTGTGCAGGACAGCCTGCGAGGGGCTGACAACACCATACTACCACGGCTGCCGAGTGACTTTACCCAGCAAAGTGGCGTAACCAGAGCTAAGAGATATTTTTAAATAACTTGGTCAGCTTTGTGGAAAATGATTCATTTAAAGGACCCTTGATTTAAATAAGTCATCTAAACAAAATGAAGTAACTGGGAAAGTCTGAGGAAGGCCCAGTATCTGGTGATTTTAAGCATTTACTGAAAGCATGTGTGATCATTTTCTAACTGCTTAATTTTTACAGACACGGGTAAGTACTTTAGGGCAAAATGAGGCAACATCTTTGTTTTTTGAATAATCTTGTTCTGGGGAAGGAGGAGGTGGCAAGGAGGCACGGGTTACGGCTGCTGGAAAGGGTGACCGGTTCACAGAAACCACGGCCCCGCTCTCCTTTCTTCTGTAAAAGGGTGAGAGGCTGCAGGGAGATGGGCACATCCGGAGGGATCACAGTCACTCAGGTGTGGTAGTGGTGACAGGCTGTGCAACACCTCGGTAGAAAAACTACTGAGGCGTGGGGTGGGGGGCCACAGTGAAGGAGGTTTCTGTTCCACTTGGGGCAAGGCCAATGATGTCAACAGAAAGAGAAGATGTGCAAATCCAGTGCAAGAGGGGATCCAGCTGTGGCGCGTGGCTGGTGAAGGACTCAGGAGGACAAGCAGAGGCATGCCGACACCATGGAGCTTACTGTCAACAGTAAGGGACAAACCTCCTGTCTGGTCTCTACTGGCTGCTTAAGGTTCCAGAAAAGCAGATCAAGTGCAGAGTCAAATATAGACATGTACCTTAACAGGAAAACCCTTCTGCAATGTGAAGGGAGAAGGAACTGAAGTATGAAGAAGTAAAGCCATTTGGGGTTGGAAAGGAAATACGGAATTCTCTTACTGAAGCTTAGAGTCACACAGACAAACACAATGCAATGTTGATGTGTAATTAGGGACCCCACCTGCCTCCAATGCAGACACTACCTTTTAAGAACAATCTCACACTTTTGTACTGCATGGTTTTTATCTTTATTGATTTATTTTTTTGTACGTAAGCGTTTTGCCTGCATGTATGTAAGTGCACCACACATATGTAGTGCCTGTGGAGGCCAGAAGAGGGTGACAGATCCCCTAGACCTGGAGTTATAGACAATTTTTAGCCACCATATGGGTGCTGGGAATTGAACCCAGGTCCTCTGCAAGAGCAGCCAGTACTCTTAACTGCTGAGCCATCTCTCAGGCCAGCCCTGCACTTGATTTTAAGCAGACATCTCTAAGCCCCTGTGTGTGCTCAAGTGTGTGCAAGTATGCATGTGTGTGGAGGCCAGAGGCTCAAACCTGGGTGTCCTGCCTCAGGAGTTGCCCGCCTTGTTTCTTTAGACAGGCTCTCTTGCTGAGACCTCGGGGCTTGCCTGTCATGCTAGGCTGTCTGGCAAGAGACCCTCAAGGATTCACCCATCTCCACCTCCCTAGCACTGAGATTACACAAATGTGCCACCACACCAGACTTTGATGTGAGTGCTGGGAATCAAATTCAGGTTGCCAAGTTTGTGTAGTGAGCACTTTACCAATGGAGCTCTCTCTCCAATCCCTCTTAAGCCTCTTATAACAGAGAGCTGTGGGGTTAAGCTATGACACAGGAAAAAGACCAGAGCCATTCTTAAAAACATCTGTAGTCTGTTTTCATAGTATAATTCTACAGGATTAAATTAGCCCAGTACTAATATAATATACTCTTGGGTGAGAAGGGGGGGAGAGTGGGTATGAGTGTAGCACAAGTAACAAATGATGCCCCTCTCACCAGCCAAGAGGCTGATGAGCTTTGAGGTGACCTCAGGCTAAGGATCAAAGGAAAAGCATACTGCACGGCAGACCGTGGCAATTTTTATCAATTATGAAAATGACGATGCATTTAAAAAGACTACCTTTACAGCACAGAAAATAATGTTACAGAGAGATGTGTGCTTGGCGAAACATGGCCAAATGGGATTAGATGAACATGTTTCATCTTAAGTAAATCCATCTGTAAAAACAATCGCTGGATCCTTTTGGCTTCTACCCATAACTAGCATAGTTCACATCATTTCTTATTCAAACACAGAGCAACACTCACGGGAGTGTGAGAAAACGCACTTTGTGTTCTCAGCCCAAGTCTGTTCTGATCTTATTTCCACCGGGGCTGGGAGTTTGTCCTAGAGGCTCCTGCCCTCCAGTCTCGCTGACCTCACTGTGACTGTAGGAAGAAGGCCTTCCCCTCTCTCAAGGAAACTTGTGGATCTACAGGTTACACTTTGGTACATGCCAGAGTCACCACACTGCTCACCACCTCAGGACCCACAGATCTAGAAAACACCTGTTCTAGAATAAGCAACTCGGCACAAGGCTTACCCATTCGTAAGACAGAACCCAGCAGCCTCGTGCGATCCCCAGCAGCACATTGAGGGTGCGGACAGAATTCCCCACCAGCACGTGGGTGGTGGACTCGCAGACCTTGGGTGCGAGGGAAAAGCCTTGTAGTGTGCTCACCACCTGGATGATGAGATTCTGCTTCCTATGGAACAGAGAGGATCCACAAGTGAGCAGGTCTGCTGCCTGCAAGCATGGCTTACTCAACTGTGAACATGGCTGCTCATGGGGGCAATGGCTGAACACTGAAGAAAGAGAAGCTGACGGTCTCACTCGATTTGGATTCGAGTGCTCATGCCTTGGTTTCTTTACAATCAGAAACATGGAATTTGGGTAAATAACACTTCAGAACTCAACTCCAACCCAATGAGGCCACATCTATGATGTACCCAGGTCAAAGGCTGTATTAAGGACAGCATGAACCTGGAAGCCAGACCCTGAACATCAATCCACGGCTCTTATCGTACACCAATTATGTACTTCCATGAATATGTGAAATTACATGTGTATCTTCAGGACCAAAAGTCTTTCTAAAACAATATTAGATAGACTTTTTTTTACATTTATTTAGTTTATGTGTATGCATATGTGTTTGATATGTGTGGTGCATGGGTGCCAAGACACACCCGTGGAGGTCAGAGAATAACTTGGAATAAGTTCTTTCCTTCTGTCACATGGGTTCCAGAGACTGAACTCAGGTGTTAGGCTTGGCAGCAAGTGACTTTACCCACTGAGCCGTGTTGCAGGCCCAAGACCAAAATTGTTACCTGCTTATTTTGCTTTGAAAATGTAACATTATTGGCTTGCTAAGCATACAGTTTTCCTACTAAGAAAGAAAGGAAAAAGGCTCTAATTAAATCAGTGTATCAAATCTTAGGGTAAATCTGACAAAGGCTTCCTACTTCCCAGAGCCTCCCCTGGCCTTTCACTTTCTCACATCCCTTCTTGCTTTGCTTTTGAAGTTACTTTCTAACTTCCTTACCACGGGCCTTGAGCTCTGCCCTGACTGCTTCTTTCATTTACAGTGCTCTGACTAATATCCATGGCTGCCCTGCCCTCAGCAAGGTCGGGAGGTCTTCAGTGAATCACAAACCATAGCAAGGCCTTGCGGGCCAGGCTGTAGTCTGTCAGTGGATGGGCTTTCTCTTCTGTCCCCCGGGGCAGGGCCACGCTTTCTAGTTCCCAGGTGCTTCTCTGCCAGCCTTAGCTTGAGCAACCCTGGGTATGCCCACCCAAAGGGTTCAGCTCCACCTAAGAGAAGGTATGAACTAGCTCAGCAGGGCAGAGGACCCGTGAGCCAAGCCCAGGTTCCATCACCATGAGAACCAGAGACGCTACACTTGTTAGCGTCATGAACGGAATTAAATGTAGAACTTCATTTTGGAACATCTGATCTTCTATGTTCCGAGCCTGGAGGCTACCAGTAGCTTGTTGGATGTGTTAATTGACAACAACTGCCTTTTTCTAGAATTCCTAACCAACGTGGAATCAGAAGGTCCAAGGTCCCTTCTTAAAACATGCAAGAAGTGTGCGATAAAGACTCAGAGGAGAAGGCAGCCAAAACCAAAAGTTTTCTTTTTAAGTCCTTTAATGAGAAAACAACTGGTTATTAATGTAGCTTTTTAAAAAGAATTTAGAGAATAAGCAAGGACTTTAAAATATTATGCTCATAATAATAGTTCTACAGTAGATGATTTAAAATGTTCAATATGTTTAGTAATTTATTAATAAAAATATGAAGTTTCTTTTTCCCTACATAACGTGTAGAGTCTAAGCTCCCAGTGTGTCTGTTTCCAGTTGGTGGGCAGGGAAAGGGACCACCACGGAAGGGGCCTGAACGAGCCATTTCCTGCAGCAGATTTTCACTGAAATATCTCACTGTTTGGATCAATGTTTTAAAACCCTAAGACCTATGATTGCTATACAAAATGGGGTTTTCCCCTTAAAACACAAATTCGAAAATATGTTGTAAAGAATATAGTCCTATATTTTTGTTGGATGTTCTCTACTGTGCTGAATGTTTAAGGGGAATGATAAGAGCAGTCCAGCCAGCCATTAACCCTTCCAAGAGATGCGGAGATAGCTGCTCTAGACCAGATGTGGACAGAGTTCCACCGCTCTGTTTCTTTAAGATCTTTAAGGAAAATGTTTCAGCTTATTGAACATTCACAGGGAAAGGGGACAAACAAAGCCATTAGGAACTAAGTGAGCAAAAGGAGTATCAAAATTAACATAAAACCTCTTAATGCTATCTGAAGGACCAGAAAGCTTTTAGCATTCAACTGTTCACATTTAACCACATTTTAAATTTCCAATGATCTTCGAACTCTGATACTAGTTACTTCAAGTAAAAGAGATCCAGACCAGCTCTGTGAATGGCCTGAAGGCACGAAGGCCCCAGTATATGAGAAGCTAAATTTTACAATGAATAGAAAGTTATCCAAACAAGTACTTACTCAGACGGCATGCTTGTCATGACTAATGTTCTTGTTGGCTAGAGATTTCAAAAGAGAAGGAACAAAAAAACAGTCAAAAATATATAAAAAATATTTTTCCCACAGAAATAAACTTTAATAAGTTTTTCTGAAAGTTAAATCACTTAAAAATAAACATTTATGCATATATTCTTAAAAACTTAATATTCTTGAAAAAGAAAAAAGTCCAGGAGATAGAAATTTCGATGCTATGCTAAAACTAGTCCACAAAAACCCAGTCATGATGGAGAAGGGTGACCTCAGAAGAGACAAGAGCAGTGCTCTCACTGCCGGCCTCCCACTTCCTGAGCCCCTAGGCAACCTCAACCTGGTTTCAGACACACACGTATGCAGCAGGAGAAAACGCCACACAGAGAGGGAGGGGAACTACTGGGTCACCATCACGTGTTAAAGAACTGCTCATATTTGCTGTTTCTTAGACAGGGTCTCTGATGTAGCCTAGGCTGACCTACAGCTTGCTCTGTAGCCCAGGCTGGCTTGGAGCTCACAATCCTCCCTGTCTCGGCCTCAAAATCACAAGGACATAGCATCATATCCTTCCCCCAAATATTTCAAATCTCCGGGCATGTCTGTGAGGGATTATCTAGAGTGAGTTAACTGAGGTAGGAAGACTCACCCTAAATGTGGGCAGCACCATTCAATGGACTGGGGTCCTGGGTGGAATGGAAAAGGAAAGAGCAGGCTAAGCACCAGCCTTCATCACCCTCTGCTTCCTGACCGCAGACGCCCTGTGACCACCTCAAGTTCCCGCCTTCCCACCACGATGGCCTGCACCCTCCAACTGTGAGCCAAACAAATCCTTATGTTTCTTCTTGTGAGGTATCTGGTCATCACAGTGAGAGAAAAACTAGCGCACTTCGAAGTGCAGACAGTCTGAAGGCTCTGGAGATGTAAGACTAAGAATGCTCCACAAAGTTCTATCCAAATGATGGGATCTGCTGATGGAGCCAGCCAGCATGCATCATTCACATACTTCACAGGCAACCAGCTGCAGAGTACTGCCATCAACTGGCCACTGCACCCCTCTCTTGTCTAGTGAATGTGTGGTAAGAAGCAGGGACAGAAGGTTCCCCGAGGATGCAGGCTGACACACTTGAAGGGGCCTAGGTACTGTACACGTGGGGAAGATGGAGACAGAAGAAAGAAGAGGGAACACTACTACGATACCCAGAAGAGCCCCGAGGAGTGACGCATGAGTTAATAGAACACTGCTAACCGTCCTTTGAGCTATCCTTCTGGAATATTCTACTGTTACCCCTTGTGCATTTCTGATAACACATGTGGACTATCATCAGCAGCACAGCTTTCTGGGTTGAGTCTAGATGTAGGGCCTAGACTCAGGAGATGCCCATCATCAAATGTGATTCTGGCAGAACTCATGCTGCTCCTCAGTCATCTGAGTGGATGCCTCACAGCCCACTGGTGGAATGACCCTGGTGGCTCTGCAAAGCCACTGAAAGGAGCAGGGGATGGGGAGGAGGAAGCGGCTCCATCACAGGAGCTCTGTGATGCCACGCCTCTTCTGCCTCTTCTGCTTGCCTCACAGTCTGCCGCTTCCTTCCTTCCTGGGCTTGCGCATGTGAGTGGCTTGACATAGCAGCCACCTGGGCCAGAGAGACGCCTCCACTGTGGCACCCTGCTGTAATTCTCAACTTCCTACCTGGTATCCTCTGACCTCCAGACTCAAACATTCTGACATCTCTGCTTGGAGGTCTACTAAGGATTTTAATTTAACTTGTTCAAAAACTAAACCCCTGCACTAGTCAGGCAATTTAGGGGAAAGAAATTAAAGAGAACCATACTGGAAAGCAAGTTGTAAAGCTATTTCTATCCACAGCTCAGATGATTTTATATGCAGAAATCCCTTTTAAAAACCCAGAAAAATGACTATGAAAACTAATATAGCCAACAAGACTTCCAAGACGTAAAACCAACCCGCAAACATCAGTTGTTTCTACAAATTGGTAATAACAGATTAGTAATAATCCTGAAAAGGATGCTTAAAAAACAGTCCCAATGGCAATGGAACAACACAGGAATAAATGTTTGTATATTGAAACTTTAAGCGTTGCTAAAGGGCAGGGGTGATGGCTTGTGGTAAAGTGCTTGCTATGCACTCAGACAACTTGAGTTCAGATCCCCAGCACCCACATAAATGCTGGGCGGAGTGGTGACTGCCTGTAATCCCAATGTGCAGGAGGCAGAGGAGATCCAGAGCCAGCTGCAGCTAGACTAGCTGTGTCACGGTGGTCCGGGTACAAATGAGAGACCCTGCCTCACTCAGTACATAAGGTGGACAACGATCAAGGAAGATACTGCCTCCTCACACACGTGCACATGCATCCATATTCACATATGTGCCCACACATGTGAGCATACAGACAGATGCATGCACACCACAGACACAATAAAAAAATGAAGATAAAGAATATTTCTGAAGCAGATTCAAGGTGACCCAAATAAAGAAAAGGTAGGCCTGCGTTCATGGGCTACAACACTTCTTATGGTTAGCATGTCAGTCCTGCCCACAGCCATCTAGGAGTCAGTGCAGTCCCATCAAAATCCCAATGGTGACTGATCGCCACTGCTGCAGGTAAAGAGAAATCCAGGCGAAAATTCACATGGAACTCCAAGGGATCCCACAAACGTTTTCACATGTGGGGATGCACATGTGTGTATGGGTGTACATGCACAAGTGGTCCAAGTGACCTTGAAAAAAAAAGGTGGAGGACTCAAATTCAGAAATAGGAAACTTACTATAAAAATGCACGATCGAAAAACCGTATGATACAGGCATATGAACAGATCAAGTCCTTCAATCTAGAGCGAAAACCAAAATTCCTAGAAGAAAAAAAACCCTGGGGAACTATAACATTGGATATGGCAATAGTTCTTTCAATACGTCACCAAAAGCACAGGCAAAGAAGAGAAGGTAGATAGCCTGAACTTTACTGTAATCCAGTGTCTTTGCATCAGAAGCATGATTAGCAGAATGAATAGATAAGTCAAGAATAGGCCATGCCTCAGATAAGGTTCACCACACACACCCCTACAAATTTTATTTTAATCTTTAAATATGTATTAGCCAGGCGTGGTGGCACACGCCTTTAATCCCAGCACTCAGGAGGCAGAGGCAGGCAGATCTCTGTGAGTTCTAGGCCAGCCTGGTCTACATAGTGAGTTCCAGGACAGCTGGGGCTACAGGGAGACCCTGTCTCAAAAAGACCAAAAAAAAAAAGTATTAATTTATTTTTATGTGTATGAATGTTTTACCTGCATGTATGTAAGTTGTAAGTGCACCCATGTCATGAAAAGCCCTTGGAGGCCAGAAGAGGGCATCAGATCCCCTGGAACTAGAAGTTATGGACCATTCTTAGCAGTCATGTAGGCATTGGGAATCAAACCTAGGTCCTCTGCAAGAGCAGCTGAGCCATCTCTCCAGCACCCCCGCCAAAGATTTTTAAAATGTCCTGTAACTCAATAAAAAAGATCAAAACCTCCATATAAAAAGTAAGCAAACAGCTTGAATACACATTTCTCCAAAGAAAATGAGCAAATGGGTGACAAGTAAGTGGGAAGGCCTTATGTGTCCCTTCACTCCCACCATCTGGCTGTTTAAAACAAACACAACAGAAAATCACAAGTGTCGATGGGAATGTGGATGGACACTCAGACATTGGTGGGAGGAAAAGTTGTAGAAAACAGGTAACCGCTCCAAAGTTAAATGTGCAGTTGCAGATAATCAGCATCTCTGCTCCTGGATATACACCAGAAAACACTGAAGGCTGGGTGCTGAGTGCAATGCGATGACACAGTGAGCAGGAAGCAGACAGGAGGGCAACTGATGAGGGGAGCAGGTGCATCTGCTCATCTGGCCTTGTAGGGCAGGGGTTTGAAAATAGACCCAGGAGGATTCTTCCGGTTAATCAAGCAGACTCCTAAGAATGCGAAAGATACCGATATCTGCAAGTGTTAGAAATGAAATGGACAGGCATGTGATACATACAGCTCCAAAGGCAACAACAGAAAACGGACAGCAAGACCTGGCAGTTAATCCTGACGGTTAGCTGGACAGGACGTAGGGTCACCATGGAAACAAACCCGAGAGAGTATGTAGATCAGGCTAACATTAGGAGCCACCCTAAATGTGGGTGCATCCCAGAGTGAATGAAAAGGAACCCTCAAACTCAGCATTCATCGGCTTTGTGACTAAGGATGCCGTGTCACAAGCCGCTGCGCCTTCTCTGCCAAGACGTACCCTTGAAATGAGCCCTTCCTACCTAAGTTACTTTGTCAGGTATTTTACCACAGCACTAAGACAAGTAACTAATACACAAAACAAACACTTTTTGTTTATGGACGTGCAGAGTCTGCCCAGGAGAACTTCAACTGGTCCCTGTTCCACTACAGTTTGGGTCTTCAAAGCAGTGGTGATGTTGGAAGTGGTGGGTCTGTTAAGACATGAGCCCCAGTGAGAGGTCTTTGGGTCGTTAGGGGTGTGCCCTTCGTGTGGGAGTCATAAGACACCCTCCCACCCTCACTCTCTTTTGCTTCCTTGCCACAATGTGAGTGGTTTTGTTCACCATAATCTCTCAGTGCGATGTGTTAGCACAGGACAAAACAAAAGGGCAGCTGATGACTCATCGGAACCTCACAAACCACGAGACCAAATAAATAGTTCTCTTTACAAACTGATAATCACTGGTGGTTTGTCAGTCAACTGAAGCTGACAAACACCCTTCCACTAGGGAAACTACGAGCAAAACCATTCCAACACACCTAACAATCTAGTACCAACCTAAAAGGCAAGTTGACTGAAAGGAGGAACTGGAAGAGTCAGCCACCAGGGACGTGAGATGGCTCCGGGTAACGGGTCCCGGGTCCATTCCTGCACGCTTAAGCAGAGCACCCTTTTCCCCCAAACAGTTATCACTCTAATGGCATCAGAATATCAACAGGGAGCTAAGGGAGGAAGAGAAAGGTGGAAATCAAGCAGGTGAAGACACAGATGGGGTCCAGGAAGGTGTGACTGATACCTCACGGCCCACGTCCTTCAGGCCGGACAGCAGTCTACCGTCTCCTTCCTGTTACGTCACTCCTCACTCTCAGGACACAGGACACAAATTAATGAGTGAATATTCATTTCATATTAGTAAAAGATACATGCCTAAACCTTTGAAAATATTCTTTTAAAATATTTTATTTTTGTTTTATGAGTGTCTTGCCTGCATGTATGTAAGAGCACCCGTGTCGTGTAATTCCCGCAGAGGCCAGAAGAAAGTGTTGAATTCCCCTGGAACTGGAGTTATGGTAGTTGTCAGCCACCAAGTGGGTGCTGGGAATCTAACCTGGGTCCTCTGCAAGAGCAGCCAGTGTGCTTAACTGCTGAGCCAGCTCTCCAGCCCCCTAAAAATAATCTTTTAACAGTTTTCGGAGTCTCCTGAGGTGCTACTTTGCTGAACTCTGAAGGAGGCCTGTGAATCCCACCGCAGAGCATCCAGACAGCCTAGGTCTGGGCCTATGAACTCCACCGCAGAGCACCCAGGCAGCCCAGGTCTGGGCTGTGAACCCCACCACAGAGCACCCAGGCAGCCTAGGTCTGGGCTGTGAACCCCACCACAGAGCACCCGGCAGCCTAGGTCTGGGCTGTGAACCCCACCGCCGAGCACCCAGGCAGCCTAGGTCTGGGCTGTGAACCCCACCGCAGAGCACCCGGCAGCCTAGGTCTGAGCTGTGAACCCCACCGCAGAGCACCCAGGCAGCTGAGGCCCAGGAACATCTTTCACTGGCTTCCTAAGTCCCTAGAACTCTGCTAGGTGTTTTTCTAGTTTTCTATTTATTTTTTTTTTGTCTACTAGCTTTTGATTTGTTTATTATATATTGTTCCCCACTAGAGAAAGCAAAGTGTGGGAATCTGATTGGTCTGGTCTGGTCATTCTATGTTCTATATAAATGAGATCTATTCTCTTCAGAGAAATGGAAAACAGAGGAGCTAGCTTGTTTATCTATCTTTATAACTGAAGTTACACTAAATTGGGCCTGGGGATGCCTCAGTATAATCTACCTTAGGGTACAAGCTCAGTGAGGCCTAACAGTGGCAGGCTTGGTGACAAATGGCTAAGCCACAGCAAGCGCAACAGCTTGGGTTCCAGTCGTCTGCACAGGCAACTGATCAGACTCTTTTCAGATGATGCAAATGCTTAGCTGTACCCACCCAGGTCCACACACTCATTTCTCATTTCTGGTCTAGGATACTGCCTGCCTGCCATAGGTCAGGGTTTTCTGGACCTCTTCTGGAGATAGCTGGATGCCCAGCTCACAAACTGTTCTTTGTTTGAGTTCTGTTCGGTTTACTTTGTCTAAAGCTTTCTAAGTTTGATATCAAAAATGACATCCTAGGAACCCCAGGATCACTGAGTGAGCTAGTGAAAAGCACCTTCCAGGCCACAGTACCTACTAGTCTCTCCTAACACCTGAGTCATGGGTTAGTCCTTCCTAGGTATCAAGATCCACAAACTTGTACTTTTAAGTTCTGAGTTTATTTGAGCAGTGTTTGGACTGGACAGGGTCCAGGACTGGATTATAGCCAATGATTATCCAGGCTGGATACAGTTAGAGGCCTTAGATGTTCAACTGCTCAGAGAAAAACTGGTCTGGGTTCAGCCTGTAGGTAATGGTTGAGATGACAGAGAACAGTGGGTTCACCCAAATCCATGGAGCTGACAGAACTCTGTTTTCTGCTAGAGAAATAGGTGAGCCTCCTCCCTAATAAAGTGACTGCATCCACACTGGAAAGATGTACCCTGAACAAAGCTGCTCACTTATGAGGTGTTTTATAGAGAGCTTGAGAAACCGTATATGCCTCAGAAATGGTGGGAAACATTTCTGACAGGCATACAGAAGCTTTTAAAAAAAGTAAATGAAAAGCATTTTAAAAGATTAATTAATTAATTAATTAATTGTCTTCTTGAGACAGGGTCTCCCTATAGCTCCAGCTGTCCTGGAACTCACTATGTAGACCAGGCTGGCCTTGAACTCAGAGATCTGCCTGCCTCTGCCTCCGAGTGCTGGGATTAAAGGCGCGCACCACTAGGCCCGGCTTGATTTACTATTTTTATGTACGTCTGTGTGTCTGTGTGAATGTATGCCACATGTGTGGGAGTGCCCACAGAGAGAGACCAGAAGAAAATGTCAGATCCCCTGGAGCTGGAGTTACAGGTGGTGAGTCAAACGATGTGGGTGCTGAGAACTGAACTCCGGCCCTCTGGAAGACTAGCAAGTGCGCCTCGCCTCTGAGCTAACTCTCCACCCCCTAAGTAAAAATCGTACAGAAAGAGCTGGTATCAGAAAATGGTTTACACTGGCTGTCATCTCCAGCTGCTGGGCCCCTCAGTCAGTGGAGTCTGCTTCTTGAACATTCCTTAGGTTTTGGCCAGAATCTTAAGCTTCAAATAAGAGAAAATGTGTCTCAGAAAGGTAGAGCAGTCAGGTTCCAATGTTACTGCAACCCACAGAAGACCATAGTGCAGTGTTTCACAAAACAACAGTCCACGAAAGAAAACCAGCTGTCAGCAGACCCAGAAGGCTGCAATCTAGGAAACCTGTGTGGCATTCCTGTGTTGGTATGTATGTGTCGATGGATATGTGACCTTTCTTTGTCTCGTATGTGTCACCCGAGAGCTGCCTTAATGAATTACTCCCAAGTGCTCTGTGGTTAATAATTATATTTAAAGTACTGATACTAACAACTTTTTAAATTATGATTGTCATAGTATAATTACAGGAGAATGTGAGTTATGACTTAATTTAGTCATCTACTCAAATAACCTTTACTACATGTGACATTTCAAAGATGGTAATAAAAAAAACCCTGAGAATTTAGGAACTTGATTCTCTTCAGTGACAGTAAGCTGATGTCCCCAGCCCCAATGAAATCCATGCTCTAAGATAATAGTAACTGGTCCTGGAGAGGTGGCTCTGTGGTTAAGAGCACTGCCTGCTCCTACAGAGGGCCCAAGTTCAGTTCCCAGCACCCAGATTGTGGCAAACGACTGTCCATAACTCCAGTTCCAAGGGATCCCACACCCTCTTTTGATCTTCGAGGGCACTGCACTACAGGGATGCACATACATGCAGGCAATAAAGTAAAAATAATATTAGAAAATATATCTATTTAAAAGATAATGGTCATGATGCACAAATCTAATTACAATCAGAAGGCTATTTAATGTCAGAAAAGACCAAAAGGATAAACTAACATTTGAAGGATCGACATCCTAAATATTGAAAATTCCAACAGGCATTACTCCTAAGACCTGGATGGGCTACAGTGTGACTGCTCTCAGAGCCCAAGATAAAACCGGCCCCATCTTCCGCTCTCATGATGCCTGTGAGATAGCAGCAGGCTGTCCCCCCAAACCTCTGGTCCTTCCTTTCCTTAGTAGCATTCTTCATGGACACCCTCCTGTTAAAAAAGTCTGAACAGGATGAGCTGAATGGAGCACCTGTCTCTCCCAGTCCTGGCTCAGGGCACCTGGCCTTGCTTCCTCACCCTGGAAAGGGGGAATGGGAACCCTTTACCCAATCCCTCAGATGGAGGGTGCACCACAGAGCCCAGCTCAACTACTGATCTTGTGTTGTTGTCACAGAGAAAACCTGATTTTGTTTTTGTGTCTGGTGCCAGCTTCTGTTGGTTTCATGGTCTGGCCGTCTACAAATGGACGGATGGTTTAGAGAGATCTTGTCTCCACTGTGAAAACAACAAGAATCTGGCTTGTGAGGTCTTTCAATTTCTCTGCTTTTCTATTTGAGCTTGGAACAAATAAAGATTTCCTGTTGGAAGGAGGACGTATCTGGGCTGCTGTGCATTCCTGTGACTATGATGCCTAATCCATGAGTGTTTGGAATCAAGGCTATAAACTCGTCTGTTTGCATGTGTGCATTTCCCTACAATGCACAAAGCCCACTGTGGTGTACCCGTAAAGCTGCATGTTGCCTTGTTGTCTATTTTAAACATCTAGCTTTTCATACTGAAGCAGGGCTGTCATCTTCTACTTGGTTCTACACTCCATCCAGGAGCTCAGTTTGGCCCTTAGATGTCTTCCTTACACAACGCTGTCATGGTGACTACCTCCCCAGGACACATCTAGATACACCTCCCTGACTATTCTCCCTGACCCTCTCTGGACTATGTAGATCTCTCTCTGCCTGACTCCTCTATTCTGCCATGCATAGTCTGGGGATGGAGGACTACCTAGCCTTTCTGTTCAGGATATTAAATATCAAATCTTTAAGTGAATGTTATTCCCTATTGTATGGTGTAGTCTCCAGTCTGAGGACTCAGAACTACCTCATGCTGGGATTCCCTTGGGATGCCAAGAACCCAAGGGCAAACTCCAGTGCCAGAGCAGTGGCATAAACAGGACAGGCACCAGACAACAGCACAGGGTGTCTGCTGGCACAAACAGGATTCCCATGTGAGAGACCATGGCCACAGGTCAGACACCAGGCACCACGCTTTCCACTAGAAGCACCGCGAGAGACACACCACAACTATGTGTCCAGCTCTCCGGGTTCTCCCTTTGGCCAGTGGTACCAATCATCCTGATACAGAAGCCCCGCTTATCTAGGGTTCAGTCAAGATCTCTCATATTGAGACAACCCCACAGGAGACCACCACCAAACAATTATATCATTGTGGCTTGGAGATAAATTGTGTAATCCTAATGCCTGCCCCAAGAAGTTAAGAAAATTCAAGTGTGCAAAACATTTTCAATGGTGCTTAAGAGAGAAAAAAAATTCTGGGGGCTGGAGAGATGGCTCAGCAGTTAAGAGCACTAGGTGCTCCTGCAGAGGACCTGGGTTTAGTTCTGAGCACCCACACAGCAGCTCATAAGCATCTCTTAACTCCAGTTTCAGGGGAGTTGATGCCCTCTTCTTGGCTCCATGGGAACTGCATGACATAGATACACTTATATACACAGGCAAAACACCAATTCACATAAAATAAAAATAACCTAAAATTTTTTTTACTAAATTTAAACATTTTAATAATTCACATTCACATAATTAGGGTAAATCTCTGGCAAATTAAAATTAAATTAGCTGAGTATTTTTGAATTTGGGGAAAAACAGCTACTAAGTCTCCTGTGTATTCCTGGTGTTACATGAGCAAACATATTCATTCTTAGAACATACGTTCTTCCAATGGTGCTCCAGATTTACTGACCTAGTAAGAGGGGGAACTTCCAGTTGGTATTTTCTAAGTCACCATGGCCCTGTCTTAAATCAGGTGTTCAAAATTCCTCAACTTCTGAGATTTTCCCTTCCCCAGATCAAACTCAGGGATCTATTCTACCTAAAGCTATGAGATTTTCTGGAAAACCACAAAGACATGTTCTTCTGCTTTTTAAAAGATGGGAGCTAGAGATAACTGTCCATCTAACGAGTCACTACTGACAACGTGGAGAAGACTGGCACATGCAACCTGACAGGCAGACACGTGGTTCTTACTCTGCACTGACAAGTCCCTTTCTCTGACACTCTTGCTTACACTTGACATACCATAAACATCTCTTAGGACTATTTTGTTGCATCTGATTTTTTTCTACAAGTCTACATTATCCCACTTTTATTATTTTTTTTTAAATTACAACTGTTTAGCATGCATATGCACACACATGCCATGGCACGCATGAAGAGGTCAGAGAACAACCTGCAGGAGTTGGTTCTTACCTTCTACCATGTGGGTCCCAGGGACTGAACTCAGGTCATCAGGCTTGGGGCCAAGCACCTTCACCCCTGATGAGCCATCTTTCTGGCCCCCCTGCTTTTATAAATAGATGTGATTCCCACTCCCTTTGGAAAACCAGGTTTATCATTATTTACAGATGCTTTGCCAAAACTTGGTGTTTTGCATATGATGTCCAATTTTATGTCTCCTTTGCCTATATTTTTACAATGAATTATCATCAGATCGTTGGGCTATAAAAATGGCTAGTAATAAGCTAACCGTGGACATCTAGAATTTTGCTTTGCTCTGACCTCTCAAGGGATCATATTGGGACTTTGAGAAACTCTAGCTGAGAAGCAGATGGGCCCAGAGGGCTGCTAACCCAGCCAGGCCGAACAAGAACCAGTTCCTGAGCCAAATGAACTACTTGGGGCGGGAGGACGCAGGTTTTTAGTTGGAATGTGGCTGGTGTACCATGTGCTTTGCTGTGTTCTTTCCCTTGTTACTGTGCACCCCTAACAGTTCGGTAGACTACGCTTTTGTAAACAGAAAGGGCACATCTGAAAATGACAGTTATGTCTCCTGTTTGATCTTTCTAGAGTTCAGAAACTGGAATGTGATTTTTCACCCCCGACAGGTTCAAACATAGTTTGTCTCCCTTGTTACCGGGAAGTAACTGAACACTGGTCCTCAGCCATGGTCTTGCCTGCAGTATCCTATCTGGGAATGATATTCGTTTAATCAGCAGACACCACACATTTAAAGAACCCACATCAGCTTTACAGAGCCTGAATTTACAGTGTCCTCCTGGGAAAAGAAGCCCAGGACCTAGTTTGTTGGGTGCTCAGCTTTCAGGTAAGCAAGGTGACCTCCTGGCAGGCCCAGGAGCCATGGATGTGGATGGAATAATTCCTTTTTTAGGATCTGTAAGACCCTGAAAAAGTGGTGCTTGTAGCACATCTCAGCAGACACCTCTCTGCGGGGTTGACACTACCCACAGCCTGTGGGAGAAGACTCTCAGACCACATTTCATTCCCTCCACGCGGCTGTTCCAGGAGAAGTATCATTCACCTTGACTGACGTTGAACCACCCTCCGCTTCTCATCCATTGGCAGAACAGGCCATGGCAGCACACCAGCCTGACCACCGTGCTGAGACTTCCTCTTATCTCTGCTGGACTGGAAATGTTCTCCCAGGCTCCCTGTGAAGCCCCCTCTAGCCCCCTGGGAGGTCTGGCCCTTCCTAGCCTCTGAGCACTCCTTATCTGCTGTCTGCTTTGTCGCCCCACTCTAAGTGAAGCCAGCTGCCTAACTGCCAGGGCACTCTCTGTCACCCCACCACAGGCCTGTTTTAAATGCCTGGAAGAGGGTTTTGATAAATGCCGTGGATGATCCATGACACAACTGGTTTGTTAGGCTTTTCACTGTAACTGTGACAATAGTTTAGTAAAAAAAATGCCTTTTGAAGAATTCTAACTTCAAGGTTCAAGTTTAACTTTGGTCAGTCTGAGTACAGATTTATAAAAGATGAGAAAAGCCTGAATAATTAACAGGAATACAAGTATTCAGTCTCTGAGAGGAAGAATATCGTTTAGATGCTCAACTGTCAGTAACTGAATAGTTAGTGTTAGGACAACAGCCAAGCACAACATTGGATAGACGGGACACACAAAGGGCCACACCAGCCCAGGACTTCAATAGGCAATCAGAATTCAATCAAATTCTAGCTACCATGAGATATAAACACAATCCAGAGTAAAGAAGAAAGTTGACTACTGGCTGAAGCCGGAGACAGGCAGGAAATCCTAGACAAGTGAGCAAGCGAAGGCTTCAAGGCGTTCCAGTTGATGAGTTGGGGTCCCCGCCAGCCCCAGACAGGGAGAACTGAACACACACGAACTGTGTGAAAGTCAGTGGCCCCTATGGGACTTAAAGAGCACTGTGAAACTTCATCAAGACATCACTTTGCAGGACAACATTAAAAAGGCTTCTTTGAGGGAGCAAAGAAAATACATTTTGGAGCTGGGTGTGGTGGTTCCTCACCCCTGTATCCCAGCATTAGGAGGCCGAAGCAGGATTGCCTCAAGTTCACAGTCAGCCAAGGCTACATAGTCAGATTCAGGCCAGTTTGGACTCAAGGATAATTCTGAATGAAAGAAAGAAAAAGAAAGAAAAGAAGGAGAAGGGGAGGGAGGGAGGGGGGAGGGAGGAAAGGAAGGGAGGGAAGAAGGAAGGAAGGAGAAAAGGAAGGAAGAGAGGGAGGAAAAGAAAACTTTGTGAGGAATTGTGGCCTGACTGGAAGATGGAGAGGTATAATGATGGTGTTTGCAAAGGTTTGCATAAGAGGGTGGAGGTCAGCCTGGAGCCCACAGCTGCATTACCAGAAGGGGTCCATTCAGGACAGGTCAGTCTTTCTACAAGGGTGGATGTAGGAATACAGGAGAGGGGGAGGGAGGGGCCAGGAGAGAAGAGCAGGTAGGTTAGGAAGAGGATAAACACTTAAGCCCTTGGCACTGAGCTTCAACAACTGTTTACTTTTGGCTGAGGGTGGGTTATGCCCTTAGTTCGACCCAACTAGAGACCCGCAAAGAGCCTTAAAATAGTGGCAGTGCACAAGGAAAACCTCTTCTGTGAGGAGATACAGAGAGAAAAGACAGAGACCTCTGGAAGGGTGTAAGCTCACAGGAGACCAGGGACTTCCCTGCTCTGGCTTAGATGGAAGGACTATCACCACCTAGCTTACACTGTCTTACGGGAGCACCGCAGATTTCTCCTTAAGCTTGAGACAAGAGCAGGGCCAAGAGCCCTCCTTACAGCCGCTACCACATCTGGTCATGGGCACCAAGGGGCTACAGGGGAGGAACGACCCTGAAGGTTCTAGCACTGCAGTGGGGGGCACATGGTCTGGAGACCCCAGAGTCTACCTGTATTCACCTGACAAAAGAAAAAACAAAAGACGAAATCACATGCATCTGTCCCACACAAGTCACAGTGTCAACATACAAACATGAACCCAACCAGGGAGGAACCTTTGATGCATGTGGATGTAAAGTGGAGCACGGCATTTAGCGTAAGCAAAAGCACTGTGTGGAAGTTCTGAGGCAGTACTTCAGAGAGGTGCTGGGGAGGGGAGGGAGGCAGGAAAAGCAGGAGGGAAGCAGTGTGACATCTGGGAAGCTGTAGCTCGTTTTGTTTTAGTAAGATCAAAGGTGAGTCAAATTAAACATGTCCTTGTTTTATTAGTGATGAAGAGAAACATTTCAGAAATAAAACATTCTTTGAAATTGTTTGGGGTTTAATGTATCAGTTTTCCAATAAACAGTGAAAATCCTTTTCTTTAAAAATTTTTGAAGGAGATAATCTACATATTTTCAAAGATTACTGATCTTGTTCACTACCAGTGTAAGTCCATCTAAGTACAGGAACACTGCCAGAATCATAACATAATGTGCATAAAAGGACCAAACCAGGGCTGGGGAGATGGCTCAGCAGTTAAAAGCACTGGCTGCTCTTGCAGAAGAC
>NW_008350011.1:628266-660391 GCF_000622305.1 Nannospalax galili
TAAAATTCACGGGGCTGGAGAGATGGCTCAGGGGTTAAAAGCACTGGCTGCTCACTGGGGTTCAGGGGGTTCAGTTCCCAGCACCCACAAGGTGGCTAACAACTGTAACTCCAGTTCCAGGAGATCTGTCGCCCTCTTCTGGTCTCCATGGGCACTGCACAGCTATGGTGTGGAGGAGGTGGGGAAGCCGAGCTGGGGTGTTCCAGCCTCTTGCCATCTTTGGAGGGTATGGGACCTGGTCCCTGGAATTCTTAAATGTGACCTTAAACTCTTCCTCAAACTACCCAAGTCCAGGGGCAGGGCAGAAACGCCTCTCACTGATCAGTCTATGTACAGCCTTCAAACTCACACTGCTATCATGAGAAAGACATAAACCTCCATCTACCTGCAAAGTCCTGGGGGCTGCTGGGAACCCCCACTCCACCCTGCACTGCTTCTGATCCCCACTCTCCTATCCACAGTCCTTCCTTTTTGTTAACGTTCCCAGAGGGAGTGGGACTACACAGGGAAAATGTCAGAGCTGAGGGAAAAAAGGCAGCTCTACTGACAGACTGTAGATTATTAGTTTTGCTTTCTTTTCAAAACAGAACTAATTATAAATAAGAGGCAAATATATTTTAAAATGGAAAGCAGAGGATAACTCCACAGAAAGAAAAAGCATAACTTATGACAACACATTCGTGGCTGACAGTCTCCAACGATGAACGGTAAGTGCTTCTTCCCAAGTTGGTCTGGTCTGATAGTCAGCGTGGGGAATTTCCTCACACACTCAGCACTGATACATAAAGTAAATCTCAACTCACATCCAAAACCCACAAAAGCATGTGCCAAAAATCTATTTGAAATGCTTTATGTTTTGTTTAACAAATAGATAAAATGCCTCATGGATTTGTAAATTGCACATTTTAATGTCACTCTTTAACTTCTTTCCCTCTATCCTTTACTCCTTTATATATATTTTATTATTTTTTAAAAATTTTGTATGTATGAGTGCATTGCCTGCATGTACGTGAGTGCACCCGTGTCTCGCAAAGCCCGAAGAAACAAGAATAGGGCATTGGACCCCCTGGAACTGGAGTTACGGTGTTCATTAGCTCCCATATGAGTGCTGGGAACTAAACCTGATGATGGGGAGGGAGTCGTGTTCGTCCAGTGCATGTCCGGTGAGGTCTCAGCTTTTAGACACTCTGCTGTGTGTACACATGGTATCCTGTGAGGCCCTAATTGAAGCAGCCCTGCCTTAGGCACTCAGCCCTCTAACACTGACGGAAGCAACGTGAGGTCTGCAGATCTCATCTCCTGGACGCACAGTCCTGAACACAGTAGTGTCCTGGGAGACCCCTGAGTGAGGCAGCCCCTCCTGTCGGTGCAGAGCCACCTGATTCCGGGAGAACAGTGAGCTCTGCAGGCCTCGCCGTCTGTGCTCCTCGCTGTCCTCTCCCCCTGCTCTGCTCCTGGCTTCAATCTTGGGCTGTCCGGGTTCCTGGGGACACACACAGCCCCTTCTTCCCAGGGACAGATCCAGGTTCCAGAAACCTCCCAGTTAGATTTCCCTTGATGTTATATTGGACAGAAGTGAGTCAGACCACCAAAAGAATTGCAAATAAGAACAGAGGGAGTGTGGTGAGCTTGGCTGGGTCACTGGGAGACAGAATGGACATGGGGAGTGGGCTCAGCGCTGTGGCACTCATCAGCAGAGTGGCTGCTCTCTGAGGAACAGGTATTTGCACTGAGCAAGCCCAGAGTTGAGCAGCAATTTTCACAGCAGTTCTTTACTCAAAGAGCCCTTCTTCAGGATGACTGACTAATATTCACAAGGCACACTATCATTTGGCTAACATCCCTCAAATGATAGTCAATAAACCGGGCCTTACATATTATGGGATGGTAAATCTTCACTGGCAACTTGACTAACTTTAGAATCTCCATGGAAACGACTCTAGGTGTGTCTATGAAGGCATTTCCAGAAAGGCTTAACTGAAGAGGGAAGGCCCACTCTGGGTGTGGGTGGACATCCCGTGGGGTCGGTGGGGTTAGGGTTAGCGGTCCAGGACCGAATAAAAAGGAAAAAGTGAGCTGAGCACCAGCATTCATCTCTGTCTGGGAACGCCATGTGACCAGCTGCCTCCCTCCAGCCACTATGCCTTCCCGCCATGATGGACTGCACCCTCAAATTGCGCCCAAATCAACTCTGCCGTGAGTTGCTTTTACCAGCTCTTCTGTCACAGCAACAAGAAAAAGTAACTAATACAACAAGTTTCGATGGGACCTGCCAGCTCTCCTTGCCCAGAATCATACTGCTGAGCAGCAGCACTTAGAATTCCCCGGGAAGTTTCTCTCTTGCCTTGCAGGTCTCTCTCAATAGGGAGTATGTTCTGATCTTGGCCTCCAGCTCTGTGTAGCCCAGATGACCAGAGGGTCTGGGGAAATCTGCCCCACTGGCCCTTACTTCCAAGAGTCTAAATTCATCTGATGGTTTTTGTTGCTGCTGCTGTTCCTCTGAGATGGGCTCACATGGCTCAGCTGGTCTTGAACTCATTAGACAGCTGAGGATGACCTTGAACTCCTGATCCTCCTGCCTCTTCCTCTTGAGTGCTGGGATTACAGGCATATGCATCACCATGCTGGTTCTATTTGATGACTTCTGAGCCACACACTTCACAATGTATCCAAAGCCATATTTCTCTATTGGACATAAAAAGCAGTATTGACTGTTTTCTACAGAAATATTTTCTGGACACATAACAAAAACTAATAACGGGAGCTGAAAGCAATTGTAGCCACCAACATGGCACTGGTTCTTAGATGGCTTCATGAAGCAGCCGTGCTGGGGATACTGCACCTGTCACAATGTGTGCTTCTACCGCTGCCAACCCTGGGCTGGCTTTGCTAAGGGGGTTGTCAAAGCAACTGCAGATCACTGAACAGCTGTGTTGGAAACCAAGCTCCCCTCGGTCTCTGTAAACCCATCTGTCCAGTGATGGGCTCTCCAACGACCCACCCAGAGATTGGTCCTATCTCAGTGCACCCAGCAGGAATAAACAGCAGGAAACTGTTTACGGGCACTTTTATAAAATGTGTCACCTGCGAGGAAGTGTGGCGATTCCCTGAAATGTTTAATAACAAAATACTCATGTTGAATTTTCAAGAAAAATAAATATCACCTGTCATGTGGATGAATCACTGGTATTTCAACTTGAAAGCTAAGTTTAAAATCAAAGCCGCTATCACACTATCTAAGGCATCCAGCCAAAGTCCTAGAATTACTGCAAACTGGAAAAGCACATTTATAAAATGTTACTGACTCCATCAAAGCAGGTAGATACACATTTGGGGGCCTTTTCTTTATAGAGCAAAGAGCAGGGCTGAAGGTGGGCATCTGAGGAGGGGTCAACACCTCAGTGACGGACCACAGCATTCTACCCTGAGGTGCTCTGTCTTTCACTGATGTAGAACATCCACAAAGAAATGAGGTAGGTGGCAGTGATTCCAGTAGGGGGGGTGAGGGCTGGAACCGCAGAGTAACTGAAGCATATTCATACAAAAGCAAAAGGGTGGGCTGGGGAAATGGCTCAGTGGTTAGAGCACTTGCTATGCACAAGTGTAAGGACTGGAACCTACTAAATGCTGGGGGGTCTGGTGGCCCACCTAAAATTACAGTTCTTGGATCCCTTGAAGCTGGTCAGACAGACTGGCTGAATTGGGAGCTCTGGGTTCAACTAAGAGAGCCTGTGTCAATGAATAATGTGGAAGGTAATCAAGGAGAATCCCAACCCCAACCTTGGGCCTCCATATGCATGTGAACACACATACATGTCTACTCACACACGTGAACAGGTTTATACACATGTATACCACACACACATACATTTTTAAAAGGGCAATCACCATAACCTTTACTTGCTCAGAAATATGGTGCACTGTCTTTGCACATGGTACTGTACCATGCTGAGCACTGAAGGAGACCCCGGGCATGCCTCTAGAGGCTCACAGCCTAGCAAATGTGAGAATCAGCAATTACTGAAACACAAGCAAGCCCACTACACATGTGTTTCCTAGATCATGCACAAGACTTTTAGAAATATACATATTCTGGGCCACCAAGATGGCTCAGTGGGTAAAAGTGCTTGCTGTGAAGTCCTGACAACCTGGGTTTGATCCTGGGAACCCACATGGTAGAAGGTGAGAACTGATACTAAAAAGTTGTCCTCTGACCTCCACATGCGTGCTGTGGCACATGTGCTAATAATACCAAAATCTTTTTTAAAAGATATTTTATTTTTTATTTTTATTTTATGTGTATGAGTGTATTACCTGCATGTAAGTGCACTCATGTAGTGTAATACTCTCGGAGGTCAGAAGACGGAGTCAGATCTCCTGAAAGTGGAATTACTGATGGTTGTTAGCCGTCATGTGGGTGCGGGGCATCAAACCCAGGTCCTCTGCAAGAGCAGTCAGTGCTCTTAACCACTGAGCCATCTCTTCTACCCTAACAAAATCTTTTTTAAAACACACAAAAAATGAAAGCATTCTATCTGGTGTGTAGTTCCAAGGAAGGGAGGGAGGAAGGGAGGGAGGGAGGGAGGGAGGAAGTAAGGGAGGGAGGAAGTAAGGGAGGGAGGAAGGAAGGAAGGAAGGAAGGAAGGATGGAAGGAAGGAAGGAAGGAAGGAAGGAAGGAAATCTGGTCAAAATGGGTGCTGTGCGTTTGGTCCTCCGTTTCTCCCCAGGCCCTGCATTGATGAAAGCTGTCTGCAAACACTCCATGCTCTGACCCACAGCCCACCCTTCTGAAGAACAAACTGGATTGGAAGGCACTGCCCCCAAATGAGAATTTAAAATTAGCTACTGACCAAAACCGATGCAATTGATGACTCAGATTGAAATTTTTGTTAAGGATAACGATCTTTCAAACAACAAGCCCAGAAGTAACTGAAAACAAACACCCTTGGAGGAGTGGCTCTCCCAGCTTTCACAGCAACACGGATCCTACGTTAACTTCCTCAGGCTCTGCGCTCAGCAAAACTCAAGTAACAAGGCAAACGGTAAATTTACTGCAGCATTTTACATTTTCCCTCAGAAAAGATGGGCAGTTATGTTGCTACCCAAAGATGGGCAGTTATGTTGCTGCCCGTAACCTACATATTAAAAGAGAAAAGTAGCAGTAAAACTGCTTAACCAAGTCCTCAAAATAAGAAGGGCCCTGAACATGTACTTAGAACTATAATTCTGAAAAATGACTAAATGACTTTTTCTCTTAAACACACTAAAGGAAGCTGCAATCACACAGCTCTTTATCGAATCTTATTTGCTCACCGTTAAAGAGAAGCCTAGGTAAACACATTTTAGATGTGCAACATTCTCTTCTCAAACAAGCTCCATGGCAACCGTTTCTCTCGAATTGGTCTTTTCTTACTCTTTTCTGAAAGGAATTTACATGGGAGACCAGGGAGCCAAGTGCTTTTAGCACAAGCATGAGGACCTGAGTTCAGATCTCTAGCATTCATGGGAAATGCCAAGGTTGTGGTGGGGAGGGGGTCCCTGAAGCTTGCTGGCAGGCCAGGCTAGTCCATTAGTGAGTCCCAGGTTTGCAGAGACCCTATCTCAAAAAACAAAAGGGAGAATGACACTGACCTCTGCCCTCCACATGCCAAGTGCACATACGAGCATGCATATATACACACACAAATACTTACACACAGAATACACAAATACACCCAGAAAAAAATATAAATGTTTTCTACATTAAAAAAAAAAAAAAAACAACACTAAGTGAGGGCTGGAGAGACGGCTCAGCAGTTAAGAGCACTGTTGCTCTTGCACAAGACCCGGGTTCGAATACGAGCACCCATACGGTAGCTAACTGTCTGCAACTCCAGTTTTAGGGGATCCAACCCCCTCTTCTGTCCTCCCCAGGCATTGCACAACATGGCTGCACTTACATGTATGCAGACATAATGCTCATACACATAAAATAAAAATAAATTCATTCATTAATTAAAAAACCTAACAAAACACTAAGTCTTCTTTCCTTGAAAGGTTGTAAAGACTGAGCTAGGATTTCTGGTAGCAGTGGACTGAGTTGTGTGGCTCAGCCTCCTCACTGGGATCAGCCACAGAATTGGACGAAGTGCAAACAGAAGACCAGCGTCTGTGATGCTGCTGCTGACCAGCTGGTCGGGCAGCAGAGGAGCTAGGACGGCATCCTCCCTAGGGAAAGAGGCCCAGCTCTCCACCATTCCAACTCCTGACTGGAAGATAAGCTAACGATAACCAGGCATATTACCAGCTATGAAACATATGACTGAGAATTAAGAGAAACTACAGGTAATAAAAACAGAAACAAAGGTGAGTCAGAAAACTAAGGAGTCAGGAACAGACTTCAAAGAACACACACTTCAGGGCTAGAGAGATGGCTCAGGGGTGAAGAGCACTGGCTGCTCCTGCACAGGACCCTGGTTGAATTCCCAGAACCCACATGGCAGCTAACAACCAAATGTAACTCCGGTTCCAGGGGCTCCGATGCCCTTTACTGGCCACTGGGAACATTGAGAGCACATGGTTGCTATATACATACAGTAAAAACATTCATACATAAAATAAAATAGATAACTCAAAAAAATTTTAACAAATAAGCATACTTCATGTGGTCAAAAACTGAAAGTAATTCAGAACAATCTGCTCTGACAGGCCTACTCTGTAGTGCGGCTCAGATGGGCCCCAAGAGACATCGGAGTTTCAAGCTGTGTTCATAGCCAGTGTCTGCACGCACACCAGTTCTCAAAGAAAACAGGCTGTGCTCTGGAACCCCAGGACAGTAAGGTTCACGTGAGGAACTTCTATTTAGTTCAGCGATCCGGTCCTTCTACAACCTTACAATTAGCTTTTAATATCAACAAACAGAATCCAAGGTTTTGCTGACTCATAACAACATCAGATGTCAAATTCCTCTCCTTGCCCTACCTCAAAGATCTGCATGGGACAGGAGATGGCTCAGCAGCTAAGAGCACCGGCTGCTGTTACAGAGGACCCAGGTTCAGCTCCCGGCACCCACATGGCAACTAACAACAGGCCACAACTCCAGTTCCAGGGGATCCAACACCCTCTTCTGGCTCCCTCAAGCATGATATGATATAAGAGAACTTATATACATGTAGGCAAAACACTCAAACACATAAAATAAAAACAAATAAAAAATTTAAGTCTTGTATTAAGAAATTCATCATCTTTCTAACAACCATTCACCTCTCCATGTCGTCATCAAAAACTGCAGTTCTGAAACCCAAGTCCTAAGCGATCCCATCTGAGCAGTCATGGCCCTGGATTATCAGGCAGTTTCCCCATGATTCTGAGTCCAAGTGCACCACCCACTGTGTGAGCCTCATGAAAATGGTGAGTCTCGTAGTTTTACGTCAGGCCTTGGTTTATTCACAAATGAAGGACATCTGGGCACTTACTCCTGCCTCGTAAAATACGTATTCAGATTATAGTACGGCAACAGATACTGGCCTCTACTCTGCTTAGGAGCAGCGGGAGGCGTGTTCATAGCCAGACATGTGCTGACAAAGTGACAGGAGGAAGTGTGGCCTGTCAATGCTGACTCTTCATCCTGAATGGCACCAGGGCTCTAAGTTCATTTTCGCACTGCCCCAGTCACCTGTAATCTGTCTTAAACAAATACAAGGTGTGTGACTACTTCACGGTTCCTTAACCAGAATAGAAATTATGACAGTGCACATGTGAAAGTTTGAAGTAATTTTTCCTCACACTTACCTTCTGTGCTTTCCCACTTTTCTTTGGCTCCTCTTGAGGTCTGACAGGGCCGGTACACCAGCTGTCTGAAACATCAGGCCTCGCTGGTCCATCTTTAACACCTAAAACCCAAGTAGCCTGAAAGTTAGTTAGAACTTACATGGACTGACTACAAGTTCAGGTTAAAGCAAAACAAAAATTAAACATTGTATTTATGCCTAATAGAAACAGGAAACCACAGGCTCTTTAAATTACCACTATATCCACCTCTATAAGATCCAGTTAGAGGGCTGTGGGGATGGCTCAGTGGGCAGAGCACTTGCCGTGTGCGTGTGAGAACTAGTGTTTGGATTCCCAAAACCCACACAAGTGTCAGGTGGGAACGGCAGCCTGCCTATAATTCCAGGACTTGAAAGGCAGAGACGGGGGGATGATCCCTAGAGCAAGCTAGCTAGCCAGACCGCCAGACTAACCCTGGCAGTGAGTTTTCTGGGTTCAATACACATGTGTATATACACATACAAATGCTCAAAAAAAAAATAAATCCACTTAGAACTTCAGGTGCCTTCCTGCAAACAACACAAGCAATTGACTCAACTGCCCAAACAATCCTGCCAATTTGGCTGCAAGGTCTCAGCGCGTCACACTTGCATGCAGGCACTCACTGTATGTACATTACAAAATGATAATACAATCCAAGCTAGTAGACAACACACTTATTAGCTGTAATATGTTAACTCGGTTTGGGGTTTGCTTTTTCTAGAATTCTGTTTTCCACACGAAGTTTCAGGTTTCAATCTACACGTTTTGCTCCCTGCAGATTTTCACATGAAAACAACTTACTGCCATAGTCACGTGAGTGAAGACTCCATCAAATGCAACTAGACACCAGCCCGGAGGAAGGCAGAGTGTGCGAGTGAGCTCCCCTGCTGCCTCACCTGGTATGAGCTCCTGCCACTTACTTTACAGTTAGTTGGGCTTTTTAGGGAGGACACAGGTGGCACTCGCATGGGCCACGATGCACCTGTGACAGGAAGGGTGGGCGGCAGCGGAGAACTACCCAGGTTTGAAGAGTCTGACTTAAAAACTTCCATTCTTCAAAAACAGACTTCTTTCTAAATAAAAAATTAGGGTAGCAGGGCTGAAGAGATGACTCAGTGGTTAAGAGAGACACTGCTCTTGCAGAGGACCTCAAGTCAGTTCCCAGAACCCACATCAGTATGTGTGGCGACTCACACCATCTGTAACTTCAACTCCAGGGGGAATCCAATGCCTCTGGCCTCCTCAGGTACCTGCACACATGAGCACATACCCACACAGACACACAAGTATGTACAATTAAATTAAAAATAAATCTTTAAAAATTAGGCCTGCAAGATGGCTCAGTAGGTAATGGCACCGGCTGCTAAGCCTGAGGAGAGACTGATTTCAGTCTCCCAGTCCCACATGGCAGGAGAGAACAGACTCCTGAAAGTTGTTCTCTGACTTCCACTCGCACCCACACACATACACACAATAAATGTAAAGATGAATCAATCAATTAAAAAAGTACAGGACAGTAACAGTGAAGCATTTTTCTGAATTCAAACTAGCTGTTATTTGCATCCTGGGCCCTATAAATATTTTAAGGTCAACATTCTTTGCCTATAAATGTCTAAGCTGGATCCCCTTGGAGACAAACCAATCGCACATGGATCTGCTTCCTCTTCAGCGGTCACGTCTTCTGTATGTCTGTCCTAGATAACAGCCACCCACTGAAACCTCCAATCAGCTAAATGACTACAAGGTCTCAGCGTGTCAAATGAAGGAGGATGGACTGGAGCAAGCGGGCTGGTAGGGTACAAGGCATGATAGTTTTTTCTCAGATCCAGCAAAGTTTCTCATTCTGTAAGGACATCAACATTTCTGTATTGCTTCCTAACACTTTCAACAATCTTTTTTTTTATTGCTTTCACAGCTCTAACCTAGCATGGAATATGGACAGCATTTGTTTAATCATCTTTCAGATCTACCATTAAAAGCAGTTAAAGGACTATAATACTCATATCTACTATGCATTTTTCCTTTTAAATACAAATATTAATTTAAAGCAAGACTACATCAAAATAAAAATTAGTGAGCTAGGTCGGGTGTGGTACCCATGCCTTTGATTCCAGCACTTACCAGGCAGAGGCAGGAGGATCTCTCTTGAGATCAAGGCCAGCCTGGTCTACATAGTGAGTTCCATGCTAGCTGGGGCCACAGGGAGACCCTGTCTCAAACAAACAAACAAACCAAACCTAGTGGACTACAGACACAGTATGCAGTCTCCTTTTGTTTACTGAATCATGAATAAGCCTGGGCTTCCTAATACACTTAAAAAAAGCTGTTTGGCAGCCACTTGTCGCACCTCTTGCCCAATGAGACAGAGTACGAAGCATTCTTAGTACAAAGCACCATGAACTGCATCCTCATCTAAAGCAGGACACACTGCCGCTGCTGCAGAGTTTTGTGTCCCACCAACAATGCAGTCACAGCCTAAAGAGCTTCATCACTTTCACCGCTGTAGGCTCTGCCACAGTAGTTTGCCAGTTTCCTCTGGGGAGGCCATCAGGTAACCAAGAGCGGCTGGGGGCACTGTGCTTCCCATGCCAGTGTGGGGCGCCTGCTTGCTAGATGTCAGTAGACAAACGTGCACCGCCGTCTGCAGCCCTCCCGCCTCTGGGCTCTACCTGTCTGCTGCTGTTTCCCCAGGCTGTCACGCCTATTTGCTTTTCCTGGTGATGTCATCATTTCTCATGAAGCCATTCATCTTTGGATTACTAATTCAACATCTCTTATACAGACCTCCTGGCTAGACCATGAGTAGATGGATGCAACTAGCTGATGGACACAGTCTGAGTGTCTTGGGTAAATTGCAGTCCATGTGCTCACAGTCCTCTCTAAAGCTGTTACTCCAATACACTAGTGTGATGACTGTCTTAAAATACCACCAGCTGGGTGATTGGAACAATAGGTATTTTCCATTTTGGAGATTGGGAAGATTCTGATCTTGACTGGCTTCCAACTCACGATTGGGCTCTGATGAGGGCCCTCCTCCTGGCTTTCAGATGCCCATCTTCTTGCTCCAACTTCATGTAGTAGAGACAGAGGGAGCAAGCCTTCTTGTATCTCTTACCTTCTTAGGGGCCCAGCCTTATGATCTCATCTAAATGTAATTTTCTCCCCAACACCCAATTTCCAAATACTCTCATTCAGGGTCAGGTTTGCAGCTCTAACACAGGAGTTTCGGGAAGACACAGTTCTTACGATCTCCCTACCAAAACCCAGAAAACGGAGACTTCTCTTGTTTCACTCTAAAGCTTACTATACACATGCTCTATTGTTGTCACAAAATAACCAAATACAGCTTTAAAAAAAAAAAGAGCTAGCTGTGCCAGGTCCCACAGTACGCTCCTGGAATCAATCCCAGCACCCATGAGGCTGAGGCAGGGAGATGGCCACAGGTTTGAGCCAGCCTGGGTTACAGACTGCGACAATGTCTAAAGAACTAAAAGTCAGAGAAAAACAAACAAACAATAAAACAAAGCCATAGCTCAAGGACAGTTAGGAGACAGTCACTCTATCACCTTTGATGTGGATTAGTGAGGTCACTAGTCAGGCACCAGCACAGATGGCAGGAAGGACAGGCATCTTAGCACCACCCACAAGGTAGGCTTGGCTGAGTCCTGAACACTCAACAACCGTAAGACAATGGGAAGGATCTTAAAAGACACTTAGCAGAGCTCCTTCCTGTCTCTACCTTTGGGAAACAAGCAAGGCACTCAGCTCTGCACAAATCCAGCTCAGTTTAGGCCACTCACTTACCCATTACAGAACAAGCTCACTTGGTCTTGAAAACAAAAGAAAATCTGATCATGATCTTCAATACTGTGCAAGTTTTTCTTCAATAGTCATCTCAGAGACCATTAAAATAGGAGTTTTACAGTTTCTACGCTCTATAAATTTATGGCTGGGAGTTTCCTTCACTTCTTGAACTCCCTGAGGCTTGGATATGGGTTATCTTGGCAGAACCTTCTCGGCTTAACAAGCTTCATATCAACACAATCTCTCACAGTGTCTATCTCAACGCCTTGGACGTGGTGGATGCAGAATAAACAACTGACACAAAATGAATCAGCAGAAGTGAATCAAGTCATCAACTACATGACCCGTGCCCCCCTGCCCTGCTTTCCTATCAGGGCTGAGTAGTCCACAGGGAGCTGTTTAGACGGCCTACAGTCTTACATCCTAGTGAGTGGGGCAGGCGGCCAGAGAGAGAGCATGGAGAGAAACACTCCTCTGGAAACACTGATGAATTATTCAAATTGACTATAAGTGCAATTACTCTTTAATTTCAAAATTTAGGAATACACACACACACACACACACACACACACACACACACACACCTGTTTGCTTTAATGTCAAGTGCTCCTGATACAAGCACAAGGATTGAGTCCTCACCACACGAAGGCTGGGTGCGCTGGCACATGTTTGCAGTCCCAGTGCTGGGTAGGCAGAGGCAGGAGGCTTCCCAGGGCTTGCTAGCCAGCCAGCCTAGTGGAATTGGGGCACTCCAGATCCAGCCAAACACCTGAAGTCAGCCTCTGGCCTGCACATCCACGTGCGCATGTGCATATGGTTCCTCAGTCTCAGGAACTCCACAAACCCCAGGAGCCCCAGACCCCAGTGAGAAACTGCATCTCAAAAAAGGAAGGTGGAGACTCCTGAGGGACGGCACCTAGGCTGACCTCTGGCTTCCACATGCACACGTCCATATATGCACAGAGAGAAATACTCAAAATATGAGAAATGCTCCATATCAAGTGAGTGTTTAAACACCTATGACTGTGCTTGGGTTTAACGCTTAGAAAGTTGTTTATGAAAGTTTTAATAAATTCAGTTTTTAAAATGGCACAACTAATAATGCTCCAACGAATGCAACCAAACGGTACAATTATCCAGCTTTCTCATATTGAGGTAAATCCCAGTGAATATAAAAGTCATTCTCTGCTTTGGGACTATCAACTAACTTTTGTGACTATTGGGTAATTTGCCTATAATTCTCCAATAAAGTTATATCCTAAATGAACACCACTCTGAACCACACGAGTAATTTTTCTCAGTAGGCATCTGTGAGTTCACGTCATTTCCCCTTGAAGGCGAGGGCGCAGCCTCATCGTCCTTCAGACCTTGAGCTGCTATAGGCAGTGAGCTCCAGCCACCCGAGATCAGCACAGGCAGCTCCTGTTTCTTCCATCAAAGACCAACACAGATGAAACGTTTTGCTAAAATGGCTGCAACGCAATTAGAATCCTTTGGCCCGGTTTGGCCCCATGGAAAACACCCTTCAGGAGAGGTCGATTCCCGGCTGAACATCTACCACACTTCAGGTACAACCCCAAGTCCACAAGCCTATTTTGGGGATGCTGTGCCAACTGCCAACCTGGGTGAAACAAATGAGCCATAGCTGGTGAAAGCACTTTAACGATGTCAGAAAGCTTCTCATTGGGTAAGTTCACGGACTCAAGAAGAATGGATTGGCTGAAATATCACAGGGCACTCCCAAGTCAAGTTTTGATCCCTAAATGCCCTATGATAAAGTTCTGAGTCTAAGGACATCTGGTAGCCTGAGGCTGACAGTACGTTTATAGGCTTGCCCCTAGAATACCGACTGTTTTCTACCAAGCCCTCGATAAGACAGGACAGTGAGTGAAGGGACCGAGGCTGGCTGCAGCGTATCTGTCTGTTTGGAGCCCTCTTCCCCATCTGCTTGTCAACAAACGTTTACAAATGTCTATGTGTCTGAAACTCGCCTTCCTTAAGATCTGGTAGCCAGACCTGCTGGAAGAACAGTGGTCCGTCATCAACCTCCAACAGCTGGTAACTATGTAAAAGAAACCAGGAGTTGGGGAAACAGCCAAGCTGCTTAGATAAGTGAACACACATGTATAAAATGCTGACATGTACGATTCCATCACACATAGTACAGGAAAAAAATCTGCACTAAATCAATGTCCAGGAATCGGGCATAGTGTAGAAAGGATTTACGCTGCTGATACCCAAGTGGGACCTACAAAGCCTGGCCAGATTCATTAGGGGGAGGCAATTGCGATCCCCACTGCAAACCACAGTGCTCAGGACAACTAGTCAGTGTTATCTACTGGGCAACTCAGATTGACGTCACGTGGGAGCAGAGCTGTGGTCTGCTGTGTTGGGGAAGGAGGGAAATCATCTCAATAAAAATCAAGCTGCTTTATCCATGTTCTGCCTGGCACTGTCAAAAGCTGGAATGAAGCTAGGTACAGCACTACACACCTATGGTCTTGGGAGCCCAGAGGCTGACACAGGCGGATTGCTTACTGGAGGCCAACATGGGCTACATGGTAAGAGATTGTCTCCAAAATAGCAATAAATACTGAGAAAACAAAAATCAAGCTCTCTATCCCCACAGATTTGCTGTTAACATTTTTCCTACTCACAGACTACAGTTTGTCTTGAAGAGTTTCCCAGATCTGACATTAGAACATCCTAACTGCAAGATCCCTCTACATACGTGCACAAGAGCTTCCTTCCAGCTTCCGCGAGTGGTGAATGTGCAAGGTAAACCGCTGGAAGGCCGGCCTCAAGAGAAGAATGCAGCAGACCCCCAGAAACGCTGCCTGGGCAGGGGGCAGGCTTAATGGAAACCATCTTTCCGTGAACCAGTGTCAGACTTGGGTGTTTGTGACAGGGCATCTTCAAAGAATATTTGAAATCAAGCCTGGTGATGGGAAACTCACCTGTTTGAGCCCTGATTAACTCAAATGTTATTCATTCTCCCCCTTACATACATAAGTCCTTAAATATATCAATGTACCCCACAAACCCTAAAGTATGTATTGACTGTTTGACCCATTACAAAAAACCTTACTGGCTAAACTAAAGAAATGAACATCTACTGTGACCAACATGGAAACCCATCTAACACACTGGGTTTTAAAAAGCCTGATTTAAGGCAATGGGATACTATAATCTATGCATGCGCAAGCATCCCCTTTAGTATCTGCTTGCATCTGTATATTGTACGCACAAAGTATCTGGGAGGAAACACACTGTTGACAGTAACTGCTTCTAGCAGATGCTAAAACCACTGTTTGTTCTTCAAAGTATCCAGGGTGACACTGAAAACAATCAGACTTGGTTACTCCCTGCTCAAAATCCCCAGTGGCTTCTCTTCACACTGAAAAACAAACAAGGCCAACTGCCAGCCTTGCTGGGAAGGCCCAAAAGATCTGATCCCTGCCATATCGGCCATCACATTCCCACCGCTATCTGAGGCTCAATGGATCACTGCGTGCTGGCCTCCTCCTCCCTGCAGGCCTTTTCAGGACCCTGGTACTAGCACTGGTTTGGATTTCACCAGACATGTAGAGGCCGCCTTGCCTGGTCTGTGGCTGGTGAAAGTCCCTTAGAGAAGCCTTACTGCACCCCTTAATGAACCACCTGCACTGTTGGGTGCCACAATTTAGATCACTTAATAGTCGCTAGCTGATGCCTCAGCATCCGGATTTACCATCTGACTTCGGCGAGGAATGCAGCTTCCACTGGGGGTAGGGGGCATGTTGTTCCTTCTCTACCGTCTCCCCCAAGCTAGAAGCTGCTGGAGACATAACAAGTACACAACGAACCTTTAATAGGCAGAGAGTAAAGAATACGAGATAGAAAAGTTTATTATTTTTAACAAAGGAAATTACTGGTTTATTATTCATAAAGTTAGAGAATAAAAATGTGAAAAAGAAAAGTTTATTATTGTAATGATCACTTAAAGAAACAAATCATATGTCTACCCCATTCTGTTTTACTGTCGAGTACTGAACTTCTTGGTAATCCGTTCTTGAAGCCTTACTGTATACTATCTTTTAGAGTCGATATGTGTAAGAGAGCAAAAACAGACATTGAAAAGGCTTGTTCAGCAGGAAAGAGCTGGAGGGGTCTAGATCATGCTCAGAGCATGGCAGGGGCACAAGGGGCAGGGGTGGAGCTTCTACTTCAGTGCAAGGATTTATGATTTTTATCTATGGCAGATTCCCAGGGAGCTGAGAGGCCCAAGTCCCAAATGGACTGACAGTAGACAATTTAAAACAGCCATGAGTCTATGTTACCCGTACAAAAGGAAGGGCTCAGGCTTAGGCTAGAAACCCTGTCTTTTCTTGTCCTGGGATCCAATGTTTTTGTCTTGTGAAGATGACACGATGGTTCACAGAATGTTTCCAATAAAGTCAAACAGAGCCTTGCCAGGCCCTCCCTGCCTGTGTACCAGGTAAGCTGACCCACCCTAATCATCACAGGCTTCTCTCAGGTTCCTCTGAGTCCTGAGGTGCCACCCAGTGCCTAGATCCATCACCTTCCGTGACTAACCCTGATGCTCAGGGCTGTGGACAGAGGGCTGAACCCTGGATCAAGAAACCCACCTGCTTCCAAGGACGGACGGCATACCCACAATGCTGGGGTCTAAGGTGTGTCACCCTGTTTGGAACCAGTTTTGTCCCACTTGATTTCTACTTATATATCATTAAATATTCAAAAGCTTTAAAAAAAAAGATAAAACTGAGAAGAACGCAAACTTTTAAGGCAGGACGATATGAAGTACAGAACCATTCTGCATATCTACTGTTTTAATACTAATTGTTGTGCAGTGATTTTAAAAAGTATTTTGAAAATAGGTATTATCCTAATGCAATATAAAATAGTATCTTATGAATATAATACATACTATTCTAAAGCTAAGCTGTATATTAATTGGCTTAAAATCTCAAAATTATTTACTTAATTTGAGGGAGTTTATACTCAAAGAAAAGAAAAATAATAGATGTATGATTATTTCACCCCTAGCACATCTCTGGTGGTTAAAACCATCTGAAGAGTAGAGATGATAAAGAGCTAATTTGGTCTTATTCAGATTTTAACCCATTTTTTCAATAACAATGGTCAAAGGCTAAGATCTCTTCAGTTTTGACTTCTGGAACTGAAGTGCAAAAACTGCTTTTATTCTTGTTATCTTCCTGGAACTTAAGTGCAAAACCTGTCTTTACTGTTGTCACTTCTGCTTCAACTGCTGTAGTTCTGTAGATCAGTATGCTGTTCAACAGCTAAATCATTTTACAGTTATAATTAAGTTACAGATAGGAACAAACCTGCTTCTGTGAGTGACAGGTTTAAAGCAAAAGTAGAAGTCAAATGAAGCCTGTCTTACTTGAACAAAAATGCCCTGAAAATATCTGTTTTTATTTAACATGGCTCAAAGTTTCTTCAAAAATAAATAGTGACGGCGTATTTCAGAACTTTTTCATATATTTTGCTCATAGAATTGAGGCAGTGCTACCTTAAGTTCTAGAGAAGACACCTCATCATATGTACACAGACTTTACAAACCCTCTGTGGTCACCCCTTTGTATAATCATGCTCAATGGGGCTGCAGTCCAGAAGGAAGGCACCAATCAAGCTCAGCATCACTGGTTCTTTTGATCCACAAGGATAAAGCCTGGGAAATGTACTCAGAGCAGCAGATTTGACCAGCAAGTTTAGGGCACGCCATCTACCCCTAAAGAAAGTCCTGGGAAACACCAAACTCATGTTCTTTAAAAGAAAGGGGAGGACATCATTTAACCTATACAACTTTCATAAACGTAAAATAAGAACACACAAGTACATATTTGTAGAACAAGGGTGTTGGAAAGGAGACTCACATACTTTTGCTATATCCTGTCGATACACGCTCCTTTTCTTCTCCAGATTTCTCTACATCACAATCATCTCTAGCACTGAGATGACAGCTGTGTGCTTCTCCTTTGGAAGAGACGGGCACTGGGGCAGCGGTATCCTCATTAGATGCGCTTTTTGCACCCACTGATTCTCTTGCTTCCTTACTGCTTGCCTTTGCACGAGCAGGGCCGTACCGGATGTAAGGATGGTTGCTTCCCTCCAGCCCAGTGTCCCTCAGCTGAGGCCCAGCCTGCATGCAGTGTCCAGGGCTTGCCTTAGCAGCAGGTACTCCCTGCAAAGGCATGGGACTGGAAGGTGGATTCCCTTCCCCATGGGCAGCGTTCTCATGACTAGAGCTACTTTTTGATGTTGAGTCAGTAATGCTGATGGATCTGGGCTTTTCACTTATGCAGGAAAAATCAGACTTTTCCAGTATGCTTGTTCTTTCTCGCTTTGAGAGCCCTCTGTGGCAGAACAGAGAAGGGCTTGACGGTGACTGAGCCTCAGGAGGAAGAGTCTCTGAATTCCTTTCCTTGAGATTATCAGGGGAGAAGTAGTCCTCATAAGAAGATGCCCCACCATCAAGAGTTCCCAGGGTGGTAATGGACTGCAGGCTGTGCTTGGACTTGAACAGCTTCAGGTGCAGGGCAGGCTTCCTACTGGACTTCTTCTTCTTCACTTTCTTTTTTGGAGGTGAAAAATCTGTTGACGTTCCTTTTCTCTTTGCTGAGGAATGCTTAGACCCGGAACATACCAAGTGGTCTTCTGAGGTAGAGACCGCAGGAGACGGGCTGTGTCTCTCAGCAGACATCTCCTTAGACACACATTCAGCTTGCGTTTTATCTAGGGCAGCTATGTCACCTACAGCACCTCTCTGCCAGCTGACGTCCTCCTGTGGAAGACTGCTCAGGGCTTCCTGAGGACTTGACGGACGGAGGTGACTGGATGACGCTGACTCATCAACGCTGTTTATCTTCAACATAGACGACGAAGGGCACACCTCACCCACAGTCTCATTAGCAGATAGTCCCAGTTTGCTTTCCTGATCTCCATCTATGGATTCCAAAGAGACCATCAAAAGATGAGTATGACTCTCTGGGAAAGGATCACCTGGAAAGATCAATAAAAAAGCAACTTCAAAATGTCAGCTACCATAAATGTAACTTTTGGTTAACTAGTACTTTTTCTTGAGTCCTAGGCAGGCCTTGAACTCACTCTGCAGCTCAGGCAGCCTTGAGCCTCCAGAGTAGCTTGGATTACAGCCTTGTACCACGAGGCCCAGCTTAAGTGAACTCTCCACATCATTATTCTACCCCTCTTGTTCATGCCTTTTTTTTTAAACTTTCAAAAAATTTTAAATATTTTATTATTTGTATTTTATGTGTATGTGTGTGCTGCCTGTCCCTGTGTCGTGCAATGCCCGTGGAGGTCAGAAGAGGCTGTTGGATCCCCTCCAACTGGAGTTACGGACAGTTGTTAGCTGCCATGTGGGTGCTGGGATTTGAACCCTGGTCTTCTGCAAGAATAACCAGTGTTCTTCACCACTGAGCCATCTCTCCAGCCCTTCACATCCTTTTAAGAACTCTTGAAGGCCTAAATTTTTAACTAGGAAGTCTATAGGATGGGATGAAGGAAGAGGTAGCAAATCTCTGAAAATGTTATGCAAATTTCCATATGCATGTGAGTAGTTTCCAAGCCTGTCACTAAATTCTCAGGAGGACAATATAATTCCAGAACATGAGAACATTTATTGCCTTAAGGTCAAGGTCAAGGTCAAGCTCGATCCTCTATGAAGCATTCCCCTAATTAATACAACTCACCTAGAGACCATCCTGGTCACCACTTCCTGCTCCTTTGAAAACCTGCAGCCTCCACCCAGGGCTGGCTTCCCAGTGGACACAGTGCTGGCTGAGGACCTCCACTTTAGAGATGCCACACAATGGATACAACACCGCTATTCTAACTTCTGCCTCAAGTCACTGGGGTTCAACTTTAAAAGGGAGGAGCACAGGCAATCACAGATCTTTCTGTGCATCTGTGCTCTAGGAAGGAAGGGACGGATAGGGCAGCATGATGCTGGGCTAGTGCACATGTGCCTCGAAGGCAGAAGCTGGAGAGATGTGTCAGGTTTACTGTTTTGTTTTCGGTTTTGTTTTTTGGTCTTTCTGAGACAGGGTCTCCCTATAGCCCCAACTAGCCTGGAACTCACTATGTAGACTTAGCAAACGAATACAGTGATGACACTTTTCAAAAGGCCAGTACACGGTGCAGCATATCACTAAGAGCACAAATTCTCAGTTGGACTACCCATGTCAGAAGCCTGGGTTCCAATCACAAGCAAGACTTTGCACAAGCCACCAAACCTCCCTGTGTCCCAGCTGTCTCTGTGGCAAATGGGGATGGTGATGCTGCCTACTTTCCTGAGATGGGGGCTGACAGTGAGGGCAATGCAGGGAGCCCCAGAGCAGCCTGCACATGGGAAATGAAATCAGCACTGTCATCACCATTTGCTTCTAACCTATGGGAAAGAAAGCTACCGAGCAGAAAAGAAGAGGATAAATGGGTAAATGATCCCAGCACACGCAGGCATGCCAGAGTAAACCATACACTGATAGGAAAGAAGCCTAGCGCAACTCCTCCTGAAGTTTCCACAAGATACCTGTAGCATTTCAAGCACTTTTAATTATAGCTTCTTAGGGGTTCCTGATAGCTTGCTTAGGCCCTACTACAGGCCAGGTGAGAAAAGTATCAGGAATCTGACACAAAAGGAAAGCTATATAACTTATGTATATGGTTTAAACTGCATTTGGATCAGTTCATATACAATCACAACAATTTCTAGAAATGGGCAATTTAGTCCATAGAAAGAAAACAAATTCCCAGGAAGGAACTCACAGAACCTAGACAGGGACTGTAACGCATGGCTTCTTCTGTCCTGTTCTACAACAATACCAAACTCCAGGGAAAAATCTGAGTTGTAGATTTATTCGATTATTTGAGTATTTAGAAGTAACAATATGACATCCGGGCATGGTGGTACATGTTTATAATCTCAGCACTCAGGAGGTGGAGGCAGGAGGATTGCTACAAGCTAGAGGTCAGCTAGGTCTATATAGCAAGTTCTACATCAGGCACAGCTCTACAGGGAGATGTGCACACACACAGACACATGCACACATACTTGTCAAATCTTAACTTTATCACAAGAAAAAATATTAAAATGTTACCTGAACTCAAAGATTCATGGGAAATATTCAAAGACGCTTTATACGGAATGTCGCCTTGACTCTGCTGGGACTGCGCCATCACCTGAGAAACTGACAGAAGGGTGACAGGGTATCACTGGACTGGACTTGAGAGTTTCTAGTGGAAAGGTCAACAGCAAGTCTACCCATTCTGCTCTGTGATGCCAAATACAGATTAGATTACTTCTTCTGCTCATATTCCAGGTTTAATATAAAACTATGAGTACACACACACACACACACACACACACACACACACACCCTTATAAAATATACTGCAGATAAGACTCACAAAACTAATCCCTAATTATGTCCAAAATGCATTAACTCACAGAATTACAAGTTTGATAGGATACTGAAAAGCCAACTTGCCCCAGCTTAAGCAAAGTTCAACAAATGGTTTCAGTGTGTCTTGAACACTGGGGGAACTCCTAATAGTTACTTCTGTAAGCAGAGCCCCAGTGCTCAAGTAAATACTTGGCCATTGATGTCACAAGGTCGGAGAGGTGTGTTACTGGTAAGGACAGTGTCCACAGTAAAGAATCATTCCCCAAAGTCAACAGTGTTGTGGTTGAGAAACCCCTAAGGTTTCACAGAAAATAGCTAGGATAACAATGACTTAACAAATGAGGCTATAAAGGTTATCCATGCAGCAGTCAAGAAACAAAATGTTAGGCCTCAGATCTAAAAGAGCTAGGATAACAATGATTTAACAAATGAGGCTATAAAGGCTATCCATGAAGCAGTCAAGAAACAAGAAATGTTAGGCCTCAGATCTAAAGGTATTTTTTAAAAGATTATTTTTAAATACGTGAATATGTGTCTGTGTGGGGATAAGAGCATGTGGGTATGGGTATTTGTGGAGGCCAGAAGAGGAAGTCAGATCCTTT
Organism: Nannospalax galili; assembly: GCF_000622305.1. Lineage (NCBI taxonomy): Eukaryota > Metazoa > Chordata > Mammalia > Rodentia > Spalacidae > Nannospalax > Nannospalax galili. The sequence goes on from NW_008350011.1 coordinate 649,917, forward strand.
AGAGCTGGAGATACAGGTGGTTGTGAGCCACCAGATGTGGGTAATGGGAACTCAACTCTAGTCCTCTGCAAGAGGCCATCTCTCCAGTCCCCAAAGGTATTTTTTAAAGACACTCAAAGGATAATTTTCTAAGAAAATGTGCTCAAATGACTGTACAACAAGGACAAGCTTAAATAAGGAAGATGAGGGCAGGATCTTGAAGTTGTCTGCTTTGGGGGTAAGGATCAAACCCGGGGCTTTGTGCACACTAGACAAGTCCTCTACCACTGGGCTACAGCCCCAGTCCCTTCTTATTGAGGTTTTTTATTCTCAAATTTTAAGTTTTATGGCAGTTTTCATAGTGGGTTTTTTTTTGGGGGGGGGACAGGGTCTCATGCAGCTCAGGCTGTTCCCAAACCTGGTATATAGCAGAAGATATTCTCGAACTCCTGAACCTCCTGCCTCCACCCCTCAAGTGCTCTACACCTTGCTTTCAGTTGTTGAGTTTACAACCTTGGATTCAGCTGAGTGGGGATCACATCAAGTAAAGAGAAGAGGTGTGAGGAATATTAGTTTACACACGTGTTGAATCAATCTGGATGTCCATGTGGGGTACAGGCACATTCTCCACTGACTACGAACAGAGCTCTGACTGTGTCCTGGTATTGGGTATAGCTTAGTCTTATGTGTTACTGAGAGTGGCTGTAAAGCTAGGTCCTGGCACTGGAACTGGGCAGGAGTATCCAATGCAGTGCCTAGCAGAGTTCAGCCTGCGGGCCTATGACAGGGTCTCATGCAGCTCAGGCTGTTCCCAAACCTGGTATATAGCAGAAGATATTCTCGAACTCCTGAACCTCCTGCCTCCACCCCTCAAGTGCTCTACACCTTGCTTTCAGTTGTTGAGTTTACAACCTTGGATTCAGCTGAGTGGGGATCACATCAAGTAAAGAGAAGAGGTGTGAGGAATATTAGTTTACACACGTGTTGAATCAATCTGGATGTCCATGTGGGGTACAGGCACATTCTCCACTGACTACGAACAGAGCTCTGACTGTGTCCTGGTATTGGGTATAGCTTAGTCTTATGTGTTACTGAGAGTGGCTGTAAAGCTAGGTCCTGGCACTGGAACTGGGCAGGAGTATCCAATGCAGTGCCTAGCAGAGTTCAGCCTGCGGGCCTATGATGCAGATGTGTCCAGTGTTGTTATAACAGTAAAAAAAGTGGAGGAAAAGGATTCAATAAAAATGGATATGCTGTGATACAAATTAAGAAAAAAACAAACTCGACCTCCACACAGCACCACAGCTGTATCATTTCCATGTGCATGTAAACCAGTGATGTGAGACGTACCTGGAAAAGCACATCGACTTAAAACATAGCTTATTCACCAGCACTGGAGTGTATGTAAGTAGGCGGGAATCAAAAGATTTAACTATTAGCTAAGCTGTTAAATGTTTTATTACCAGCACTTGGGAGACACAGGCAGGCAGATCTCTGTGAGTTCAAGGCCAGCCTGGTATACATAGTGAGTTCCAGGATAGCTGGGGCTACAGGGAGACCCTGTCTCTAAAAGACCAAAAAAAGAAAAAGAAAAAAGAAAAAAAAAGTGCTTATTACTTAAGTAGTTAAAAAAACATAAAAATAAAACATAAACTAGTACAGTAAGTAAATTAATCCAAAGTAACTTTAAAAGAGCGACTTGGTTAACTTGATTTTCTATTTTTAATTTTTTTTTCTTTAAAAATTTATTTGTAGTGGTGTGTACCTTTAATCTCAGCTCTTAGAAGGCAGAGGCAGGGGGAATCTCTAAGAGTGTGAGGCAAGGATGGTCTATATAGTAAATTTTAAGCCAGCCAGAACTACATAGTGAGACCTTGTCTCAAATTGAAGAGGCAAGGAGGCCCTCTGCAGGAGCAGTGAAAGCCACAAATTGAGATATACATATATTTTAAATTTAGGTGTATGTGTCTGTGTGTTGCACATGTTGCACACGTGTGTAAGTGCCCACAGAGGCAAGGAGGCCCTCTGCAGGAGCAGTGAAAGCCACAAATTGCTGAACCATTTCTTCAGCTCCTTAATATGGGGGTTTTGTTTGTTTTATCTTGTTCTGTTTGCTTTTGTTTTTTGAGACAGGGTCTCCCTGTATCCTTGCTATATAGACCAGGGGCCGCAATCTTACAGAGATCCTTCTGCCTCTGCCTCCTGACTGCTGAGATTAAAGGAGTTCACCACCACACCCGGCTTTTTTTTCCCCTTAATTTCTTAAAAAAGAAAAAAATTCCAAAGATACTAGAAATGATAAAGGACCCACAACAGAGGATTCTAGAACGGGACATCTCCCCCAAGCTTATTTTATGTGCATGAGCGTATTGCCTGCATGTGTGTAATAGCACCCGTGTCCTGCAGTGCCTGAGAAGATAAGAAGAGGCTGTCAGATCCCCTGGAACTGGAGTTACAGACAGTTGTTAGCTACCATGTGGGTGCTGGGAATTAAACCCAGGTCCTTTGTAAGAGCAGTCAGTGCTCTAACCACTGGGCAATCTCTCCAGCCTGCTCCCCAGTCTTAATGTAGCATATTATTTCCTGGAAGGAAATACTAGCAAGGTCTTCACTGAAATAGGTCGAATAACAGAATCAAGAAACACTAAAATTATAAGGCTAGCTATGCAGCCTGATCCCGTGGCCCTGGGTACAAGCCCAAGCACCTGCAAAGGATAAGAGTATATGGATAAAGATTTTATAAACCCTTTCTACCGTAACTCACCAGTTTGCATCCTTTCCATGTAACAGACTAACCACTTACGGGTGGGAGAAAGATTTTGCCTTTTTTCCTTCATCTCCTGTAATCGCTTCTCCATCACGCTATGGTGACTCCTGAGAAGAGCACTGGGGCTGTACACTAGTGAGCCAGGAGACTCGAACAGGAGAACAGGAACATCGTCATCTGAAAACAGTTCAACTTTAGGCTCAAGAAAACACCTCCACACTTCACCAATATGATCCAGTCTAAGGACCACCCACCTATCACACCCCTCTTCTTCCCACTAACAGCGTCGCCCCACCATGCCTAGGGCACTGCCATCACAGCTTGCCGCTGACACTTGCCGAGCTCTAGGCTGCAGCATTCTGATTTCATCCAGCTGTACCCAGGATCCACAGCACAGGTGCCGGTATCCTCACTTACAGGTAGAGGAGCGGAGACACAGTAGTTCAATATCTTATCCACAGCCACACCACTAACAAAAAGTGTGAAAGCCAAATGCAGTTTGCACACTAAAGGAGACTTTACACCAAGTTTCAGAGTGGTCCCGCTGGACAGCACTCACGCTTCACACACACCCACACCTTAACTTGACCACAGAATGTGCGGTCGGGGCATCTTTTAGAGCAGTAAAAGCGTACATTGCCTAAGCCTTGCCTATTTTGGGCAATGAAACAAAAAGGCAAAGTAAGAAATGAGATCCAACAAAGCTTATCAGAGTTTGCTTTTCTTCTGTCCTCACTCCCCCAAGTAAGAACCCTTCATGTTGATGAGTGAGGGGGACCGTGTGCCTCCCACCCGCCCTATGGCTCAGTCACATCACCTGCTCAGTCTCCAGTGGGCAGCTTACATGCTGTGGCACACTTCCTCCCTTAAAGCCACTCAGCCTCACTGGCCTCAGCCTGTCCACACTGGCAGGTCAAACAGTGAAACCTGACTTACCGAGCACTGTCTTTTGCCTTTGCAGCTCTTTAGCCATTTTCTCAAATTTCTTTTGAAGTCTTTTATTGTTTTCTGGTGTTTTAGGAATAAACTCTTTAGGCTGCATACACTTGTGCTGTAAAAAGGATATAAACATTAATAATACTGCACTACTACTGTTTTAAAACGAGGAAAAAACCTTTCCCATACAATTTTGGATGATAATAATAATAATAATAATGATGATGATGATGATGATGATGATAGATAATGCACCTTTTTTTAAATTTTTTGAGACAGGGTTTTACTATGTAGCCCTGGGTAGCCTGGAGCTCACTACTTAGAACAGACTGCCCTCCACCTCATAGACATGCACTTTTCTCTGCTTCCTAGTGCCGTATACCACTAGGCCAGGTAAGAAAAAGTTCTTTGCAGAGGACCTAGGTTCATTCAGTTCTCCGTACCCATGTGATGGCTAACTATAACTCCAGTGTCAGAGGACCTGACACCCTCTTCTGTCTTCCATGGACATTGCACATACATGGTGCACTTACATACATGCAAGCAAAACATACACATAGAAAATAATAAGTAAACAAGATTTTACAATACGCGAATTGGCAATTTCTTTCTGTGGTATTATTTTTAAAAACAGGGTAACACTGGAGATTAAGTAAAAGGCTGCATGTTATGTAACTGCTTTCTGAGTTAGTTTTAGGGTGCTGGCATCCTTAACATCCAAGAGCGTCTTAAAACTGGCCCAGGCACTCTACTATTCGTACATCAACTTCCCTTCAAATTCAAGAGCCAGTAATGCAAAAACTATTTCAGTTACTAAAGAATGAGCCGCAGTTTAATATTGTGTTCTTTCTTTACGTCAGTACTGCCATCCAGCCAGTAAATCCCTCGAACTCTGTGTACACATGTGGATATATGCATGAATCCACATGTAGTCATACCCCATGTGGATTTCCACAAGAAAGTTTTAACTTTCTAATTTTATCATATCATTCTTGGACAGAAAAGAAGCATCTCCTTTAAGACAGACCTCACCTCTGTCCTGACTCACTCTTCAGAATCCCTCCTGCCCAGCACCATGAACACAGCAACCTCTACCCCAGCAAGGACCCTGTCCACTGAGCTTTTTGGTTTTCAGCTTATGGGGCCCCTGGTCTAACTTCTCAGTCCTGAAAGTGAAAAGTTAGACCTTCTTTTGACCTTCCAGGTTTATGCCCATGGTTTTGTCCTTGACATGACTCTATCGGGTAGTCACTCAGTCATTAACACAAACTGTTTTGTGTCCGGTGCTGGTCTTGCAACCTACAAAGGTCCTCAGCATCTGAGAGCTTGCACTGAAGTGAGGGATGATGGGAAGCGTACTAGCTAACAACCAGGGTTTACCATGTGCGTGCTGGGACACTGCTGCATGCATGCTGTGAAATGTACTAGCTAACAGTACTGTTTTGGACAGTGGGGACAGTTTGAGTAGACGACTCATGCTGTTCCGTCAAATGGATTAGCAGTTTGTATGGAAGGCTCTCCATTGGGGTGGGGTGTCATGGACACTGAGGGGTAGAGAACAGAGGTTCCACCCTGTTAGCTTAGTTCCATGGTGCTCTATGGATTTGGAAGCTATGATGATTTGAATGAAAATGTCCCCCATAGGCTCCAAGTATTTGGACAATTTGTCCCCAGATGGTGGTGCTGTTCTGGGAGGTTTTAGAAGGTGTGGCCAAGCTGGAGGAAGCAGGTCACTGGAGGTGGGCTTAGAGTTCTTAAGTCAGATATCCACTTTCTCTCTTGCTTCCTGTGCCTGCTTGAAGAGGTAGAGCTTAGCTTCTGCTCCTGCCCCAGCTACCTCTGCCGCCATGCCTCCCCGCCAAGACAGACTGTAATTCCCCTGGAACTGTAAGTTCAAATAAACTCTTCTATTTATAAGTTGCTTTGGTCAGTGCTTCTATCACAACAGAAAAGTGATGAATACAGACGCAATTGTTCTTCTGAGGGTCTGTGAATCTCTGGCAACTAAACCCTGTTCTAACTGCCACCACTGGTCCAGTGCCAGAGAGGTCTAGTACCACAGATAAAAAGGAAGGGCAGGGCAGGGTAAGGCATAAGCAGCCGGAATGGCTATCGTAAACAGGGCTGTAGGAGAGGGACTGCTGGATCACTAACATTCACACAGTGCCACAGGAAAGCTGGAAACTGAGTCGTGTGAATGGACTTGGGGGAGAATCGTCCAAAAAGAGGGTAGGGTAACAGCATGAACGGCTCCAAACTGTGAGCGGCAAGCCAGCGGTCAGGCTGGGAGCAGAAAACACCTTCCAAGAACCCAGAACGATAAGCCTTGAGTCGTGTTTGATTGGCAATTGCATTTGGAAATGGGAAGGAAAGGCTTTTAGATGTGAATAAAAGTTAAAGTGGTGATGTGTGTGAGTAGCAGTCATTATTTATGCACCAGATTAGAAAAAAATTGTGAAAGATCAATGACACACAGTGTTGGCCAGAGGGTCAAGAGAGAGGATGCTCCTGTACACTGTTGCTAAAATCACTGAATCAAAGTATGTTTGTTACTGAGCCAATAATTCCATTTCATGCATGTGAGCTCAAGAAATAAACTCACTTCACACACGTAATGTGCTTTGTGAGAACTGCCTACCTAACTGTGAGCAAACGCAGGAAAAGCCCACTCAGACTGCAACACCTACAGGAAAACGAGTGGAGCTGCAACACATGAAGTCAGCGTGGTCAAAAGTGGGAAGAAAAAACAACCCACTGAGCAGCGCAGCTAGCTCAGCAGAGCGCACTGTGTGCAGCACATCTGTGTGCTGGCGTGCAGTGCATGCTGCAGAGTCCCATCCGGGACGCTAGTCAAGCTGAAAGCTGCTCATTTCGAGGAGAGAAACATCAGAAGTGCTTGCTGTGCCTGAGTGTACTATGTATGTTAAATGTAAACACTCACGCACTATTGATGTGTTTTTATAGATCCTTTACTTCAGCATGTCACAGTCAAAGTACAGCTAAAGCGGCTATTGAGATGGCTCAGTGGTTAAAAGTGCTCACTGCTCTTGCAGAAGACCCAGGTTCAAATCTCAGGACACACGGCAGCTAACAACCATCTGTAACTACAGTTCCAGGGAATCTGACGGCCTCTTCTGTCCTCTGAGGGCACTGTGCGACACGGGTGCACTTACATACATGCAGGCAATACGCTTGTACACATAAAATAAAAAAATTTAAAACATATACACACACACACAGCCAAGACTCAGAGGAGGTAGTCGGAGTAGGCTTAGGGGGTTCCCATTGCTAGCATGCTGAGATGGCGGTGATGGAGGCACATCAGGCACTACCTTCAGAAAGCCCAGAGAAGCCACTGCTACCCCTCCTTTAGCTGTAGTAACCGCACAGTTCTCCCATGTACCTGACTCAGACTGGAGGAACTCATCAAATCTAACTGTGGTTCTCATATGAAAACAAAGTGCTTTTCACTCTTCACCATAAACTACACTTAAATAAACAAATCACAACTGAAAAATTTTAAACTAAGAAAGGTGTAATTCAATGCAAATTAGACTTTGGGTAAAAGCAGTGTCTTGAACTCCCTCTGTAACGCAGATCCTCGGTTATAAAAATGGCTTTTCAGAAACACTGGAAGAGATCTGCACCTGACTTCTGAGATCTCCCAGTCTAACATTTCATTATAGCTACAACAACAAACTGAATTCTGATGTGAACATCAAAGCACCTGAAAGCTGGTCAGTCCTGAGGTATGTCTTAATTTCCCAAAGCTAACCTCAGTTTCTTTTCCATTTCTTATACACTGCATCAAGGTATTCATAAAATAAAACTACATAGAAGCTAGAGAAATGGCTCAATGATTAAAAGCACTGGCTACTCTTGCACAGGACCTGGGTTCAGTTCTTAGCACCCACATGGCAGTTAACTCCAGTTCCAGGGGATCTAACTCCCTCTTCTGGTCTCTGCTGATATTGCACACACAGGTGTACATTCATACACATAAAATAAAAATAAATATATAAAAAAATAAAGCTACCTCTATAATTCACTAAAAATTCTATGTGAGAAGAGCGAGTGCCCAACAGTAATACTTGAGATACTCTGGAAGAGGCTGGAGAGATGCTCAGCAATTAAGAGCACTGGCTGCTCTTGCTGAGGACCCAGGTTTGGTTCCCAGCACCCACATGGTGGCTAACAACTGTCGAATTGGGCACCCTCTTCTGACCTCCATGGGTACTTACATTCATAAAGGCAATACACATAAAAAATAAAATAAAAACAAACAAAATGTTTTAAAAAAGATACTCTGGAAAGGATGATTTTTCTAGGCATAAAAAAACAGGGAAGATGCGTCACACACAAGAGCCCCGTCTATACTGAAAACGCACACTTACTTTTTTTCTAAGTAGACTTGGTAAGTGTTCATTAGTATTCGCTGCAGGGAACAAGGATTCATCGACATGTGCTCCAGCTGTCCTGCATCTGTAGAATGAAGTCAAGGCAGTAAGTAGAGTGAGAAGCTCTCTTTATTATCTTCACAAAGCATGAGATCTGCACATGTATCATGCAGCAGATTAAAGTCTCAATGCACAGGTCATTTTAATAGAGACTTACAGTAACATATAATGTCAAATACAGAAGTCAGTATAAATCACTCCCCCCTCCTCCTCTCCCTCCTCCTCTTCCTCCCTCCTCCCCCTCCTCTTCCTCCTCCCTCTTTTTCTTTCTTTCTCTCCTAAATATAAGAACAGAAGAGGGTCAAATGTAGTGGTTCATGCCTGTAACCCAGCACAGGAGGATGAGGCAGGACAATGCATTTCAAGGCCACCCTGAAGGGTTGGAGTGTGAGTCAGTGTTTGTCAAGTATGCTTGACACCTTGGGTTCAGTCTTAACACTGCCAAAATAATGCCAGGACTCACTACCCACCCTCATTCCCCACACTGGGTCTGTAAGAACATCAAGCTCCCAAGAGATGAACAGGCTTTTGAGACACAACCAGGGGTTGTATATACCCAGGCTGACAGACTCAGGATCAACATGAGTGCCCTGGAGGGAATACCCCAAGAAGGAAACACTTCCCAACTGCATGGGTGAGCAAGAACATGGGAAGTTTCTGTCAAATTCAGAATTAAATAATCACCGCACGTGAACTGGCCTGATCTAAAACTAAGTGAAGATCGTGGAAGCAGGCAGGGACAGAGGCAGCCAGAGTGCTGGTAAAAGGAATATTTCCAGCTAAAAGATGAACACTATGTGGGTCACATCAGCACACTGGACTTAACCTTGGCTCATCTAGGCGGGGAAGTATTACCATCCGGCACAAGTGGACCAGTAATGTGGAAATTTGCCAACAGCAGCTCCACACAGGGGTCTGGGAAACCCAATGAGGGGCTGACACCTACTGGAAAGGAGCAGAAACTCAACCTGAGAGGTCACTGGAGCTCGGAGACACTGCAGACCCACAAATTTAGTTTCCAAGTTTGAACTGGAGTGTGAATCACACCTCCCCTTATCAGTAGTTTGCCTCGTAAGACTTCACAGGGGCCCTAAACCCGCCCACCAAAAGAAGCAGCACCGACTGAGACGATGCTGTCTAATCTACTCTACTTCCATGTCACTGCCGTTCTCTTTCATTTCCAGTCTTCCATACATACGTAGGTCTTTCTTCAGTTTTCATATTGCTTGATTAGGTGATCAGGCTTTATGGCTGTCCCATTCTCCCGCACACGGTCCGATTCTCTGCCCTCTCATTCTACCTCACTGGCCTTCTCTTCCTTCCACCTCAATGGCCTTCTCTTCCTTCCCTGTCCCCTCCTCTTTTTACTTAGCTATAACTTTTTACTGCTTTAATAATCTTAAAGCTCTGGATCCTAACAGTATCCCAACTTCTTTCCATCTACTTTTTTCATTCACTTCCCCCCCTTGGTCGATCTAATACGAATCTCGATCCTTATTCAGCCTATTTCCCTTCCATTCGTAATCTTCCCAACTAATATCCTAATATACACCCTACTATTTTTGTTCATTTATCACGGAATAGTTACTGAAGTCAAAGGCAAGGCTTAACCAGCAGATACAGCAGTTGCACAGTGGGCCCATGCAGAAATTATGGTCACTTCTGCAGTTGCTACTGTTCCCTCAGAGTGGTACTGAGCTGACGCTTGGCGTCCTGAGTGTGTGGACTGAAGGTTTAGCTAATGAACCTTCACAGTCCCCTAGGAAGAAATGACACCTTCACAATACTTCAAACCAGTCCTGCTTGAACATACAAATATTCCATCTGAAAGAATACAGTTAACATATTTTTTAAAAGTCCAACTAATGAAATAACCTCCAATGCAGAAATACAAGAAACATGAAAAATGAAGGTGCATAGGACCCCTCCAAAACATACTAACTCCAGGGTAAAGGGTTCCAATCAGTGAATTAGATGAAATCCTAGACAAAGAACTCCAAAGAATAATGGTAAGAATGTACAATGAGGGCTACAGAGACGCTCAGCAATTAAGAGCACTGGCTGCTCTTGCAGAAGACCTAGGTTCGGTTAACAGCACCCACATAGTGGCTAACAGCCATCTGTAACTCCAGTTCCAGGGGAATCCAACGACCTCTTTTGACCTCTGCAGGCATTGCAAGACACGGGTGCACTTACATATACACAAGCAAGCAATACACTCACAGACATAAAGTAAAAATAATAAATGAAAGCAAAGTGGACACAGCTGTATAAAATACAGACATGATGCTGGGCGTGGTGGCGCACACCTTTAATCCCAGCACTTGGGAGGCAGA
>NW_008350011.1:660518-732104 GCF_000622305.1 Nannospalax galili
ACAGGACATGAAAACATAGGACATGAAAGAGGAATCAATAAGAGACTGAAATATTAAGGAAAATCAAATTGAAATGTTAGAAATGAGAAGCTCATTAAGTCAAATTTAAAAACCAGCAGAAAGCCTCACCAATGAAATGGATCAAGTGGAAGAAAGACTGTCTAGGAGAGAACACAGAACAGCTGAATCAGAACATTGAAGAAAGCATGAACAGAACATATGAGATCTACAAGACACAATGAAGAGAACAGATTCATCAGTCATGAGCACAAACAAAGAAGAATTTTAGGGTAAGGATGGAGAGACGGTTCAGTGGTTAAAAACACTGGCTGATCTTGCAGAAGATCTGGGTTCAAATCCCAACACGAACATGGTAGCTAACAACCGTCTGTAACTCTTAATTCTAGGGGATCTGAAGCCCTCTTCTGTTCTCCACAGGCAGTGCACGACACAGGTGCACTTACACACTCATGCAGGCCTAATACTCATACACATAAAATAAAATAAAAATAAATAAAAACTTTAAAAAAGAAGAATTTCAGGGTGAAGGCATAAATAATATAACCAATAAAATCATAGCAGTTTTTCCAAATCTAGGAAAACAGATGGCCATCCAGATGCAAGAGGCATTTAGAATGCCAACAGACAACAACTTAAAAGAACCGTCCCATGTCACATTATAGTTAAAACACTAAGCAGAGAGAATAAACAAACACTGTCAGCTGCAACAGGGAAGCACTATGTCACAAAGAGGCCAGCCCATCAGAATTACAGACTTCTCAACACAAGCCCTAAACGGTAGGAAAGCATGAAATGATGTATTCTAAGCTCTGAAAGACCCAGATTACTAGACCCAGCAAAGCTATGCACCTTAATAATTAAAGGAGAAAACATTCTCATGATAAACACACACTAAAGAGCTCAGGACCACTAAGACACCACTACAGAATACATCTGAAGGAACCCTATGCAGGGAAGAGAAAGAGCAACCTATCTATGAGGGTACAAGAAAGAATAAACCGTGCTAGGAAAGTAGATTAAGAAGTGAAGACTAGAAAAACACCGAGTATCACAAAATCAACAAACTGACAGAGATTAGCACATACTTCTCAATAGTAGTCAAGTACTAATGGTCTCAGTTCTCCAATCACAAAAAGGAATGCGTGGAGAAAAGCCAATGGAACGAGAGAGCAAGGTGTCACTGCCCTAACGGCGGCAAAATAGCAAAATTAGAAAGATGATGGTCACTTTGTACTGATTAAGGGAACAATCCATCAAGAGGACATAACGATTCTAAGCAGAGACACTGAACACGGGCATGTCTGATTTCATGAAACAAACACTCATGGATACAAAGGCAAACAATGAAAGTGAGGACATCCACGGTCCCTTTTCACCCACGGACACCACGGACAGCTCATCCAGGCAAACACATACAAAGGCAGCTGAGGTCAATAATACCGCAAATTGAATGGACCTACCAAATCCACAGACCATCCCATCTAAACATTCCAGAATACATGTTCCTTTCAGCAGCCTATGCTACTTTCTCTATAAATAGATCAGAGAGAGTTCAAGAAAATAACTTAACAATGCAACCTAGAGCCTTGAAAAAACAAGAATACACCAAACTCAAGATCATCACATGGAAAGAAATAATAAAGATCAAGGAAGAAATTAATGAAATGGAAATTAAAAAAAAACAATCAATAAAACAAAGAGTTGGTTCTTTCGAAAGATGAAAAAGGTCGATAATGTCCCCTTTTAAAAGCACTCAGTGGGCCTTTTGCTAGTGACCCATCAAGCCATCAAGAAGGGGCAGAATAAAAACACTCCTTTTTGTGAAGTAGCAACTTGTGTTGTTTTACTTCAATCAGTGTTGTAATGAGAAAAAGAAAAGTTGGTAAACTCTTGATCAAACCAACTGGGAGAATACTAAAATTAATGAAATTTGAGGTGAAAAGGGAGACTTCACAACAGATACCAACAAATTTCAGAACATAAGGACATATTTTGAAAACCTATATTCCAGTAAAATGGAGAGTTGAAAGGAAATGGGTGAATTTAGACACACGACGGAAAAGAAAATTACAGGCCAATCTCCCTGATGAACAAAGATGAAAAAAATTTTCAACATAATTCTTGTGAACCAATTTCAAGATCACATCAAAAAGATCACTGACAGTGATCAGGGTCAGCTACATTCCATGGAATGCAGCACATAATGGACTCGAGGGTAGAAATCACATGATCATCTCAATAGACGCAGAAAAACTTTAGAAAACAATCTAACAACCCTTCATCATAAAAGCCCTGAAGAGACCATACCTCAACATACCTCAACATAATAAAGGCTACATATGACAAATCTATAGCCAACATTATACTAAATGGTGAAAATATTCCTATCAGATAAAAAAGGAGAGTTGCTGGGTGTGGTGGCACGTGCCTTTGATCTCAGCACCTGGGAGGCAGAGGCAGGCTGAGATGAGAGAGAACAATCCCATTCAGAACAGCTTCAATAAAGTATCTTGGAGTAAATTTAACCAAGGCACTGAAAATTTTAAAATGATGAAGAAAGACAGTGCAGAGGACACTACAAGTGAGGTGATCATACTGAGCAGTCTGAGTCCAGAGAACTGAAGCCAGTGGCAGCACCTGTCTCTAGAACTGGGTTCCCTCTGAGTGTTCATATGGTGACAGCTGGAGAGGCAGATGTGCAAACCCGGCTCCCTGCAATGGTGCCCCATACCACACCGGCCAATTCTCTCTGCCCTGTTCCCCTCGGGTCTTGAGTCTCTCAACTGTCACTGTCACCCACTTCTGAGCATTCAGTGACTCAAACCTAAGCAACGCAATGACTTCCCAAATGATCTTTGTCCATGGTTTCTCCTTTTCCAATTCATTCACGGACTACCCATAACATTAATGTTAGAGCATGTTGTCCATCTTCCCCCCCAAAACCCTTCTATCATTCCCAAGCCTCTCCCAACATCTCCCGTCTGTGGTTTATTTTTATAATTTGACACCCATCTTCAACTATCTTTTTTTTTTTTGGTCTTTTTGAGGCAGGGTCTCCCTGTAGCCCCAGCTGCCCTGGAACTCACTATATAGACCAGGCTGGCCTTGAATTCACAGAGATCCACCTGCCTCCCAAGTGCTGGGATTAGAGGCGTGTGCCACCATGCTCAGAGTTAACTATCTTTTATAAGGCAATCACTGTTTACAAACATATAATTGAGAAAATAATTAAAATACAATGCAGTAAGAAAGACTATATCCACATTGATAAACATATTATGAGTGAAAAGAGAGTTTGAGAAATACATGTGTGTGGCACAGTGTGACTTAAGCCACCTGGTATGCAAGGAGTCATCGCCACTGTGGTAGATCTCACAGGGACCTGAGGATCTCAGCATCCCTGACACTCCTCTGAGGATGTGAAGGTGGAAACCATGTTTACAACATGACAGTCATTATGTCCCTTTTCCTTTCCATTCTTACATGGCATACTATGGAGCTTCCTCACACCAAGTATCCTGTGCTCTGACAAACTGCATGTAGAGACAGATATGAAAAAGCACTGTGTTCTAGAAAGGCAGACATGAAGGAAATTTGCAAAAATGTACAATGTTTAAAAATACACTGCAGTGATTTTTAACAAGAGTAGAACCAGGCAGAGCAGAGGAAAAGGGAGCATGAGGGCTGCTAGGAAAAGGCAAAGCTCTACCCGACATGGACCAGACTGGATCCTGATGGAGTCAGAACAGGGAAGCACATCTGTGAGTAGGGCACAGAGAGAGCACGGAAGGATGAGCTACGTGGTTCCAGGGAGCATGCTGACTGAGTGAAAACAGGAATCAGGAGAGACCAACCACAGACAGAGCTGTCCCCCACCCCCACTGTGGGCTTAGTCTTAGGAAAGGGGGAGGGTAGCAGACAGGCTGCCTGAAAGGAAATGTCACAGGGTCAAGACAGTAACCAAAGACCTGTACCAGCCAGGGTAGGAGCCACGGAGGGTTCCTTCACAAGCTCAGTGGGGGCTGAGTGGGGCCTGGGGACTTAACTGAGCCAGTTTTGGGTAATAAAAACAAAAATTCTTGATCTCTGGTCAAAATGGTAGAACAAACACAAGATTTTCTCTTGCTCCCCAAAATGTCAATAAAATGACAGTAAAGAAAACAAAAAAGACACAAACCAACAAAAACAAGGAGTAGATAAGAGCTGTCTGGGGACTGGAAGGCAAATAGATAAAGAAGGCCAGGCCTGGCAGAGAGGCAGGAGGAGTCAAGGATCCCCAGCCTTTTCCTGCCTCAGGGTCAGAAGAGCAGGACAATGGGAAAGAATGGGGACTAGGCCCAGAGGACACACCAGAGTCCCTTGCTATACCCAGTCCCCCACCAGAGTGGAGGCACTGCGTCACTAAGACAAGTGGAAGCCAGAAGCCTAACAAAATATTATCATGTATTTGGGGGGGGGAGGAGAAAGAAAGGGAGAAGGGGAAAGGGAGGGGTAAGAGGGAGAGCAGGATTGGAGGAGGGGAGGAGGGGGAGTCGGAGGAGGGGGAGTGGGAGAGGAGAGAAACAAAGAACATATGTACATGCAGGAGTGGGACACCCCGGGACACCCCGGGAGCGGGCCAGTTTAAACCAAATTTCTCCCTTTCCTATCAGTCACTAGATAATCTCCAAACTAAATCAAGCTGGCAGTGAGGCAGTGGCCATACTAGTTAGAAACCCAGAGTTTTCACAAGGATCGTATCAGAAGACAAGGTTAGCACTATGCTCCAGAGCCTGTCTATTAGGCTATTCTGGGGTCAGAGTAGAGGGCATTGAGACTTGCTGGGCAGTTCTGGTGGAACGTCGGATAAAAGGAATTTGGAAATGCACAAAGAACACCGGCTTCTTTTTCTCCTTATCTTTTACCCACCTGCTCTTTGAAAGTTGTTGGTTCTTAGGTTATCCCTGAGGATGCATGCTACCACAGGCTTGTCTCTCAGCATCTAGGAGACAGCTGCCTGTTCTTGCACGGAGGGAAGACCTGTTACCATGTTTGCCTCTGCCTCTGAACTGTACCCTGAAATGTGTTCTTTTTGGATGTCTATGATTGAAAAATAAAACTGCACTTCCTCAAGTTGAAGAATTTGAGCAACTGCACCCTGCTTCAATAATGTGACTGATAAAAACCTTGAACCCACGTGCCAGAACAAAGACAGTGACAAATAAAAAGTATAACTACTGAGCCAGGCAGCACATGAAAAAAAGGAAAAAGGAAGCCAGGCGTGGTGGCGCATGCCTTTAATTCCAGCACTCGGGAGGCAGAGGCAGGTGGATCTCTGAGTTCAAAGCCAGCCTGGTCTACATAGTGAGTTCCAGGACAGCTAGGGCTAACAAGGAGACCCTGTCTCAAAAAGACAAAAAACAAAGGAAATCCAGAGTTAAGTGCAGAAATAGCTGTGTCCATGGAAGGGGTTGCCACTAGGGGCAGGACCTGGAGTTACAAGGTCCTCAAAGGGATGGTTGCTCTTCGGCCCACAGAGTGGGTACTGTGAACTCTGCACCTAACAGGTGGGCCTCCAGGCACACTGTTACCTGAGGCGGGAGGACCTGTATTAACTGCAGGAGGCCAGTTCTCTGGGTGGGGCACTGGACTGTAAAAGGGAGAGGGGCAAGAACGCGCTGATTGGTTGCTCTGTGCTCTTGACTGTGAATTTCATGTGACCAGTTCCCTCAAGCTCCTGCCATTGTGACTTCCCTGCCGTGATGGACTGTAACCCGGAACCGAGTCCAGTAACCCTTTCCCCCTTCAGTCCCTTTTTGTTGGGTATTTTATCATAGTAACAGAAAAGAAGCAAAGACACACCTCAAGCTTGTCATGTTGGGTGAAACTTCGCACCGTGTGCACGCATATGTCCACATAGTCAAGCTTTACTTCATCAGAGAGAGGAAAGCCTTGTAAAAACACGAGGAACCTTGGTAAGAAGTCACCTCAAGGGCCACATATTATGTGACTGCATTTATATAAAATGTCCACAACTGGAAAATCCGTAAAGGCAGAAAGTGGATTAGCAGCTGCTGGGGCTAGGGGATACGGGGAGTGACAGATTAAGGGTGCAGGCTTCATTTCAAGGTATGAAATGTTAATTGTAGAGGTGGCTGTACTACTCTGGAGACATTTAAAGGCAGTGAACTGCACACTGTAAATGGGAAAATTATATGGTATGTAAGTTAAAACTTAAAAAGAAAACAAAACAGAGCCATATATCCATTCTAATAGCTAAATTCAAAAGAAGGATAAATCCCGAGTGCTGGTGAAGCCGTAACAAATGCAACCCTCTCACTGCTGTGGGAATATAAAGCCACAAAAGCACCTTATTTGGGTAATAAACCAAGAGAAATTAAAACACTGAAAGACACATGAATCTCCACAGCAACTTCATTCATAATAAGAAGAAAAGGAAAGCTATCCAAATCTCCATCACTGGTAAACACATGGTTGTATAAGTATACAGGAGAATACCACTTGGCTATAAAAATGAAATACAGGAGCCGGGCGTGGCGCACGCCTTTAATCCCAGCAGAGGCAGGTGGATTTCTGTGAGTTCAAGGCGACCCCGGTCTACGTAGCGAGTTCCAGGCCAGCAGGGGCTACAGGGAGACCCTGCCTCAAAAAGACAAAAACAAAAAACAGCTATTGCTATAGACAACAGGAATAAGTCTTAAAAATATCACACTGAATGAAGCTGAACACAAAACGGTACCCACTGGATGATGATTCCATCTGCCTGAAATCCCACAACAGCAAAACTAACCTCTGGCAACAGAATCCAGATCAGAGCTGTTCCAGGGCGGGGGCTGGGGAGAAGGGATGCTGACCGCAAAGGGGTATGTGGAACTTACGGAGGGTTATGAAAATGTTCTATATGTTGGTTTTGGTGATCATGATGTAACACATTGACCTACAATCTTAAATGGGCACATTATATATAACTCACATTTTGTTTTGAGCCAGAATCTCACATTGTAACCAGCTTTGTAGCTCGCTATGTAGCCCAATCTGGTCTTGAAGTTCCTCATAATCCTCCTGTCTCAGTGTCTCAAGTGCTAGGATTACAGGTACGAGCTACCACACCTGGTTTAAATCATATTTTTATAAAGTTGATTTTAAGAAACAAAAGCACTATTTAAACCTACAGAAAGCCCATAGTTGCAGGAGGTCCTTAGAAGGAGCTGGGTGTGGTGACTCATACCACTAACCACAGCACTAAGGAGACTGAGCATGAGGTCTGCCACCAGGTGAAGGCCAGCCTTAGCTAGTTACACAGTGAAATGGGGGGAGGGGGATGAAAGAACACGGGAAGCCACTAGGCGCTGTGGAAGAGAATCAGGAGGGTCCCCATGTGAGCCTCTTCTTTAGCCAAGCTGTGAACTCTACCCTAAACATCTCTAAACAGCTCATCCTCACTCAAGGAGAAGGTCAGTGTTCTAGTCTGCCTTTAATACAGTGACGACAACTTTGACCAGTACCAACCTGGGGAGAAAAGGGTTTATTTGGCTCACATATTCTGGGTCACAGTTATCACCGAGAAAGCTCAAGGTACAAACTCAGGACAGAACTTGGAGGCAGGAGCTGAAGAACAGGCCATGGAGGAGCGCTGCTTACTGGCTTGCTCCCCTGGCCCCTGCTCAGCCTGTTTTCTTACACAACCCAGGACTACCCATCCAGGAGTGGCACCACCCACAGCGGGCTGGAACCTCCCACATCATTCAACAATCAAGAAACTACATCACAGACATGGTCACGGACCAGTCCAGTCAAATGGAGGCAATTCCCCAGCTGAGGCCCCCTCTACCCACGTGTGTCAAGTTGACACTAAAAGTATCCAATACAATCAGTAAGGAAACACCAAAAGGAGGGACGTGGCTGGGACTCATGTTCCTAGAAGCGGGAGGAACTGAACCTGGGAAATGTTAATAGAAGAGCATTCATCCTCGATCACAATCATCGTTAAGGACAAGAACTGCAGGCTGTGAGTTGGGGAAGGACTACTGTCTTCCTCCTGGTTTACAAAAGGAAGTTCAGTTCACAGATCATTGGTCAAAGTTTATAAAATTACTAAGTATGCCTTATAGCTAACAGTTTAAGGAAAGACGTGATTCACACCAACAAAATGTGTGCCTGACCCAAGTGACATAGTTGTAGAAAATGTGTTCTGTCCCATCAGGGAGAAAGCAACCCAACAATTCACGTGGCAGCAGGATGTACAGATACAGACTCTGCATTCACTGGGTTCCCACATGAAGTAAGCAAAATGTGATGCTGACAATGTCACTGGAGGCGAGTGACTTGCATGTTCACATGGGTGGAAGGTGTGAAGCTGTTATGTTAATACACTGATGAGGAGTGCCATCAAAACATGAACAGGCCAAGAAAAGGGGTAACACTGAGTCCCCTCTAGTGGGCAAAGAGAAGAGTGTTTCAAAGCAGAACCAGGTACCCAGGAAGACCCAAGGAACTTCCTTCTCCTTCCCTGTGGGTGCTCTGCTAGAAGCACTGCTCCCAGGGGACTTCCCACTTCCCACCCAAGCCAGCCCTGCTGCCCCGCCTCTGCCAAACTGTCACTCGCCCTTTATTTCCTAAATGCAGTCAGGTCATCGATGACTAGCTGCTTGCAGTAGGGTACTAACCGCTACACAAACATGAGCCATTAGTTAATCAGGGAAGGTGACTGAGAATGCCAGCACAGTCTTAAGGGCCATTCCTCTAGGGCACAAGGACGAATACAAAGAGGGCTATCTGAGAAGTCATCTATTGACAGGAAGTACAGGTGGATCTAAACTGGGGTCTGAGCACGGAGCACCCACTGAGGTCTGGGCACTGAACATCTGGCAAAGGTCAGGACTGCCCAGAGAAAACAGGCAGGGCGACTACACAGCAGTCCCCTAGCTGCATCTTTGTTGGACACAGGGCTACGTCCTTAGAATGCTGTTAGAGGGGACTGGATCGGAACGAGGCTGCTAAGGAAGGAAAGAGCTTTAATATCCATAAGCAAAGGAAGGGCACTTGTGGAAACAGCACACACACGCACACACACACACACACACACACACACACACACACACACACACACATTGAGAGAGGGCTCGTCCATGGCTTCTAAATCCGAAGCCCACCAGCCCCATCTTTCCCCACTGAAGAAGCCAAATCACTCTTTTACCTTCTGTAAGCCAAATGCAACTTACAGTCCAAGAGGGACCACCACAGGATGATTGGCCTGAACCACAGTGCACACCCAGGGGAAGGGACATGCGAAGACTCTCCAAAGGTAGCCAGGCAGGTCTTTAGAGCAGCGTACTTGCCGATCGCGTGTGCCAGGCATCGCTTCTGGAGGCCAACTGGAACAGTGCCAGCTCTCTCATCTTCACCTGCTCGCCAGCCACACTACCCCAAGGGTCGCACCTCCACAGGCCGAGGTCCAGGCCCTGCACCAGGGTCTTGGACCTGCCCATAACAGACTGACAACAGCCATTGGATGCATTACAATTTTATTAGTGACTGTTTAAAAAATTAACTTTGGATCAACTTTCTTCAAAAAGGCCTGTAGGTGAGTTGGGCCAATCTTTTAATTCTATGCTTTCTGCTGTCCAAAAGAATACTGTCCTCAGTGACTGTTACACTGCGTTGGACAGCACACGTTCACAGGCCCCACACAATAGGATTCTAGTGACCCCTAGTGGCCACACACACTTAATGCTTACAGTCATGATACAAACAGGCTGACAGAATTCATGTCCGCCAAACCAGGGAACACAAAGGATTGAAGAAAGAAATGACCATACTTAAGAGGTTACAAAAAGAAAATAAATGAAGGTACAAAGTAGGGAAGCATAAAATAAGACTAAGAACACAAACAGAAAATAAAATGACAGTAACCAATACACACCTTTCAATAATAACTCTAAATATCAATGGCCTCAATTCTCCAATCAAAAGACACAGGCTAGTTGACTGGATCAAGAAATAAAATCCAACTATGTGTTTTCTACAAGAAACACGTCTTACCTCCAAGGATAGGCAGCACCTGAGCGTGAAAAGAATATTCCAATATAAAAATATTCTAATATCTGACAAGAGATTTCAAGTTAAAATCAATCAGAAGAGATAAAGATCACTACATTCCAATTAAGGAACGATCGACCAAGAAGCTGTAACAATCATGAACATAATGCACCAAACTCTGGTGCACCCAGTTTCCTAAAACCTGTACTACTGGACGACAGAGATTAACCATAACTCATAGTAACAGTAATAGTAGGTGATGTCAATACTCCACTTTCTCCAACAGGTCATCTGGACAAAGAATAAACAGAGAAACATCTGAACTAAATGACATCAGACACCAAATGGACCTAACAGACTGCTACAGAACAGTCCACTCAAGCAGAGAATACCCATTCTACTCAGCAGCCCATGATGCTTCTCTAAAACAGACTGGGTCACAAGACGAATCTCAACAAATGAAAAAGAAAAGAATTCCATGCATTCTATCAGACAACAATGCAATAAAATTCAAAATCAACAGCAAAACCAGCTCTAGTAACTACATGAACTCATGGAAATTAAACAACATAATCCTTAATGAAGAATGAGTCAAAGAAGTCAAGAAAGAAATAAAAGTATAACCTGGAACTAAATGAAAATTATAACACAACAAAACCTCTGGGACACATTAAAAGCAGTTGTAAGAGGGAAATGTAGAGCTCTAAGCACTTACATTAAAAAAAAAAAAAAAAGGCCAGGTGTGGTAGCGCACACCTTTAGTCCTAGCACTTGGGTGGTAGAGGTAGACAAATCCCTGTAAGTTCCAGGCCAGCTGGGGCTACAGAGAAACTGTCTCAAAAAGACCAAAAAAATAAAATAAAAGAAGGGGCTGGAGAGACGGTTCAGCAGTTAAGAGCACTACCTGCTCTTGCAGAGGACCCAGGTTCAGTTCCCAGCTGGGAACAGTCCATAACTCCAGTTCCAGGGGATCTGACATTCTCTTCTGGCCTCCATGGGCCCTGTACAACACGGGGGCACTTACACAGATGCAGGCAAAACACTCATACACATACAATAAAAATAATAATTTTTTTAAATCAGAAAGAGTACAAATAAATGGTACTTAATGGTACAACTCAAGAATTTGGAAAAGCAAGAACAAACCAAAGTGAAACCCAACACACAAGAAGAAATAATAAAAATCAGAGTAGAAATCAATGAAATAGAAACAAAGAACAAAATACAAAGAACCAAAATCAAAGACCTGGTTCTTTGAAAAGATAAACAAGATAGACAGAACCTCAGCCCAGATAACCAAAAGAAAGAGCAAATCCAAATCAACAAAATCAAATACAAAAGGTGAAACATAACGGACACCAAAGAGATCTAGAACATTATAAAGGAATACTTTAAAAACCTACATTCCGTTAAAATTAAGCAATCCTAAAGAAATGGATGGATTTCTAAATTCAATGGATCCACCGAAGTTAAACCAAAAAGAAGTCAACAGTTTAAACAGACTCATAACAAATAAGGAAATCAAAACAGTAATACAAAGTCTCCAAACTAAAAAAAAAAAAACCCAGGCCCAGATGGAACCACAGCAGAATTTTACCAGGCTTTCAGAGATCTACAACCAATACTGCTTAATGTATTCAAAACACAGAACTTGAAAACTCTATAAAGCCAGCATCACTCTAATACCAAAACCAGGTAAAAACACGACAAAAAAAATAAAACTATAGGCCCATATTCCTAATGAACACAGATGGAAAACTTCTCAACAAATTACTCTCAAATCACCAACAAACACAGATCAAAAAGATCATCTGCCATGGTCAAGTTGGCTTTCTTCCAGAGATGCAGGAATGGTTCACTAAACGTTAGTCAATAAATGTAGTAAATCATATAAATGGGCCCAAAGACAAAAATCACATGGTCATCTCAATAGATCCAGAAAAGGCCCTTGACAAAATCCAGCATGAATTTATGATAGAAGTCCTAGAGGGAACTGGACTGGAGGTAACATTCCCATTAAAATCAGGAACCAGACAAGGCTGTCCATTATCTCCACTCCTTTTCAACATAGTGCTCAAGGGGCTGGAGAGATGGTTCAGTGGTTAAGAACACTGGTGTTCTTGCAGAAGACAGTGGTTCGAATCCCAGCACCCACATGGCAGCTAACAACTGTCTGTGACTCCAGTTCTAGGGGATCTGACGCCCTCTTCTGACCTCCTTGGGCATTGCATGACACAGGCGCACTTACCTACATGCAGGCAGCACACACATACACATAAAATAAGATTAATAGGCAGGCGTGGTGGCGCACACCTTTAGTCCCAGCACTTGGGAGGCAGAGGCAGGCGGATCTCTGTGAGTTCAAGGCCAGCCTGGTCTACATAGTGAGTTCCAGGACAGCTGGGGCTACAGGGAAACCCTGTCTCAAAAAGACCAAAAAATAAATAAATAAAAATAAATAAATAAAAACAAAATAGTGCTTGAACTCTTGCTGGAGCAATAAGCAAAGAAAACAAACAAAAATCTTTAAAGGAAAGTCTAGGGCCGGTAGGTGTCTCAACAACTAAACGCACATGCTGTCAAGCCTGAAGTCCTGAGTTCAGCTTGAGTTCAATCCCCAATACCCACACGGCAAAGGAGAGAACCAACTCCCAAAAGTTATCCGTTGCATTCTCTCTCTCTCTCTCTCTCTCACACACACACACACACACACACACACACACACACACACACACAAATAAAATGAATGTAAAAATGTTACAAAAGAAAATAAAATGTAGGAACATATGAACATAAGCATGAATGCATAATGTAAATACTTGTGAGGGACTATGAGCTAGCCGTGTTTTTAGACCAGGAGATAAAGGGCCACTGATGAGTAGTAAGGACGGCATACTTCTGTCATCATCTTCTTGGTCTGAGAAAAGCAGGGCTCCCCCTCTAACCAGCAGGTGTGCCCATTCCAGATTTCCAGTTACTCTCTACTCCCTGTGCCTTCCTGAAGATGTGATCACCCGGCTTTCTGCTCCAGCCACCTCTGCCACCATGCCTCCCCGCCACAATGAACTCTTGATTCCTCTGGAACCATAAGAGCAAATAAACTCTCTGTTTTATAAATTCCCTTGGTCACGGTGTTTTATCACAGCATCAGAAAAGTAACTAATATAGAAGTTGGTACCAGTGGAAGAACTTGACCATGTGGGTTTGGGGAGAAATGTGAAAAACTTTGGAAGTTTGGGTCAGAAAAGTGGTTGATTATTTTAAGTAGAGCTTAACGAGCCATTCTAGTAGGAGCCTGGGAAAGTAGTGCTGAGAACAATGTAGTTCCAGAGGAAAATAAGGACTTAAACAGCAATTGGGATATTTTAGCAAAGAGTCTGGCTGGAGTCTGCCCACAGCCTAAAAGCTTGCCTAAGGCTCATCTTCCCCTGCTCAATCAAGAACAGTGACATCCAGGTCCACTGAGCTCTGAGTGTCCAGATCTCAGTCTCTGATACTATTCCTACTGTTATGTAGCTACTTCCTACTAACTGAGGGAGGGGAGAACTCGGGAAGCTAAGGAAACTTTCTAAGCTCAGAGAGCTACAAGATTCACAAGACCCTTTCAAAGCTATAAAGTGGTACAACTGATGAAGAGATGGGACTCTTTGGTGGATCAGCCTACAAGTTGTACAGGGAGCTCTGGGGATGCAACTTCCATGATTTGTCACCCACCCTGGTGTGGCCTCACCAGTGATGTGGCTATCTTTGAGTCGTGCATGCTCCTGTAAAGTAACCACAATAAACTCATTGGTTTATTAAGATAGACTTGGGTGTAATCTCTTCCTACCCTCCAGGTTTAGCATTCACGGATAATTCTTGCCTAAGTCAGTCTTGACTGATTCTTAGAAGTTTGTTTTCCAAGCCCAGTACCTCCATGATTACCCATGAGTGCTTGTCTATATCTGCCAAGAACCTTCCTTCTAGACTGACTAGTCTACTTACGGATACCTGTTGTGTGTGTATGTGATGCGGGCACCTGACCTCGATTCCTTAGAGTCTTCAGGTTCAGTGTCATGACTGAACTGTTGGACAACCAGTGGTGCTTAGGGACCTAGAGAATTGCTTGGTGAGGAAAAGAACCGCCCCCCATATCTGAGGTCAGAAGTGTAGTGAGAGTGTGTAGGGAGATCAACTGTGTTTTCAGAAAAACAGAGTCCAGGACACTCAATTTTATCATCTTCCTTCCTTTCCTCCGTCCCTCTTTCCTCTCCTCCTAGCTTACATCCAGTGTCTGCTTTAACACTTGTGCATGGCCAGCTCTCACATTTTTACTTACAACAGCTCCCTGAACTCTTTCACTCTCCTGCCTATCTGGTACCTCCACAGCAATGTCTAAAAAACACCTAATTCAATTTGGTATATCTCAACAGAACTCCTGACTCTGCACCACAGCCCCATCCCAATCCTCTGAAACCTTCCCAGTCTCAGCCAATCGCAAAACCATCTTTCTGGTTCCATGGGCTAAATAAAAAGCGCTCAGAGGTGCTTGATTTCTTTCTTTCTCCACAAATGCATACTTGGACCCCTTGGAACTCTAGTTAGGCATCATGTTCAAAACACATCCTGAGGGGCTGAAGACTGCTCAGAGCTTGCTCTTCTTACACAGTACTGGAATTCAGTTCCCAGCACCCACATCGGTGGTGTACAACCATCTGTAACTCCAGGTCTAAGGGACCTAACACTCTCTTCTGGCTTCCTCAGGCACCTGCACATATGTGCAGAGACAGACACATAAACAGAAACATACACACACATCCATATACATTTTTTTAAAATCCTGAACTGGGGGCTGGAGAGATAGTTTAGCAGTTAAGAGCACTGGCTACTCTTGCAAAGGACACAGATTTGATGCCGAGCACCCACAAGGCAGCTAACAACATTCAGTGACTCCAATTCCAGGGGATCTAACACCTTCTTCTGGCCTCTGAGGGGCATTGCATGACATGTGTGCACTTACATACATGCAGGTAACACACTCATACACATAAAATAAAAATAATGAAACTTAAAAAAAATTCTGGGCTGGGCAGTTGGCGCATGCCTTTAGGCCAGCACTTGGGAGGCAGAGGCAGGCAGATCTCTGTGAGTTCGAGGCCAGCCTGGTCTACATTGCAAGTTCCAGCACAGCTGGGGCTACAGGGAGAACCTGTCTCAAATGGCTGGGAAAAAAAAAATTCCTAACTAATTTTCACTACCATATCCTGGTCTAGTCTGTACACCCAATAGCCTCTGGGTACTGCCCATTTCTGTCCTTACCTAAGTCTCCAAGCAGGATGCGCACACTTCATCCTACAAGAGTCTGTGTATTCTGCACCCTGAATTCTTGACCTTGATTTCCATCTAAACTTCCTTTGGAAACTTCCCTTTGATGGCTGATTGTATCCTCAAAATTCACAAACCTGCATATCCTAAAGACCAGGAGCTCAGAATAACTGTGCTTGAGACAAGACATAACTGAGGTAAGAAAGTGGCTGCTGAGGGCCTAACCCAACATGACTGACATCCTTTAAAGAGGAGGAAATGCAGACACAGACACACACACGCACACGGAGGGAATGCCGGATGAAAGCACCTGAAGAAGATGGTCATAAACAGGCCACGGAGGGAGGTCTCAGAAGACACAACCAGTGGACACCCGAGACGGAGCTTCCAGAACTGTGAGAACATAAGCTCCTGCAGCCCAAGTCCACGACGCTCTGTTAAAGAGCAAGAGAAATGACAGCACTGCGCAGTCTTTACATCTCCTGCACAAGTCACGCCAGGCCTTAAGGCCTTCACGCTCCCCTTCCCTCTGGACAGAACTGGAATGTCATCTATTTTTCACAGCTGCAGAAACTAAAGCTTGATGATGTTAAATCGCTTGACTCATAGAAGGTGGAGAAAAAAACGAAAATCAAACATTATCTGATCCTATGACTCAGGCAAAGTATCAATACTAGACTTTTACAAATACTAGAAAACTCAGGGAAAAAAATAAGACAAGTACTTACTTTTCAACCCAGAGCACAGAAACCAGCTTTGCCCCTGTCTTCTGGGCTTTGTCCCAGGTGCTCTGGTATCCATCTTTGAAAACCACGTGGGTCACGTGCTTGTTGAACGTCTTTGAGACCTGTGGACAAAACACAGAAAACCAGATGCACAGTGTTAATCTGCTCAGAATCTACTCATAATGCCTTAAGTACAAGTGACCAAAAAGGATACTTATTCAAAACTTTTCAAATAAAATGTCAAAACTCCTACCCCAGCATTCCATTTCTCAGAATGCATCAGAAAAATACTGTAGTAACTGTGGAATGGCGCTTAAAAAACACAGCTGCTCCAGTCAGAATGGGGTGTCATGCTCGTCACCTCTACTCTTCTCAATAAAACTTCCAAACACAGAACAGAGTTGGAGTCCTTCGAGGATAAAGGAACAGGCGAGCAGGGACCAGGAGACGGCCGCATGAAGATAGAGGAGCAGAAAAGGTGTGACTGGGAGCAGGCCCTCAGGGACAAGGGACAGGAAAAGAAAAATGGACAGGAGGAGCCACCTGCTTACAGCTGGAAGGACAGGGAGGGGCACACTAAGGCCACTTCAAAGAGTGCTCCACCCTCTGACCTCCACACGTGAGCCCCCCATGAACACACACACACACACACACAAAAATGTAAAAAGTTCTCCATCTTGGGCTGGGATGTGGCTCAGGTGGTAGAGTCTTTGCCTAGCATGCACATAGAGTTTGAGCCCCAGCATCCCATGAACCAGGCACAGCAGCGCACAACTGTAAACCCTAGTGCTCAGTTGGATGGAGGCTACTCATGTGATATTTCATGTGATATACTCATGTGATATTTCAAAGGGATCAAACACTAAAGAGTTACTACAAACTAAAGAATGACATAAGCCACAACAACAAAACATTCCACAGAAATACTGGACAATGGCCGGGCGTGGTGGCACACGCCTTTAGTCCCAGCACTCGGGAGGCAGAGGCAGGTGGATCTCTGTGAGTTCGAGGCCAGCCTGGGCTACATAGTGAGTTCCAGGACAGCTGGGGCTACAGGGAGACCCTATCTCAAAAAGCCAAAAAAAAAAAAAGAAGAAGCGGAGGGAAATCTCACGGGTAGCAGAGCACACAGAAGATGGGGCCAGGAAAAGCAGGAACAAGGGACAGACCAGGACCCTGCAGCCAAGGCAGAGCACTAAAGCAGACACAAAAGGAGAGCGGCTGACAGCTGGCTCAGTCAGTAAGAGCACCAGCTGCTCCTGCAGAGGATCCCGGTTCAATTCCCAGCACCCACATGGTGACTAACAACCGTCCGTAACTCCAGCTCCAGGGGATCCAGCATCCTCTTTTGACCTCTGCAGACACTGCATGACACAGACACACTTAGACACATGCAGGCAACACACTCATACACATAAAATAATAACTCAGAAGAATTAAAAAAACAGAGAGATGAAATAGAAATTATAAAATAATGATAAACACGGAGAAGTAAGCTCAAGGACACACATCCTGGATCAAAAGAACCCCCGAGGCCCAGCACAAGTGTGCAGAGCAAGCACCACACCAATCACACATCGTGGTGGCAGGATAGCTGGATACTGAACCCTGAAAGAGGCATGAAGGGGGAGGAGAGACCACGCCAAGCAATGAGAAGTAACAACTACATCAAAGTGATGTCCACAACGATCCAAAGTCAGAAACGGTGGGGAAGCTGTGCATGTTAGCACAGGCCTGTCATCCTACCACTCAAGGCTGAGGGAAGAGAATCACTATGAGGTTGAGGCCAGCCTGGGCTACACAGTGAGACTGTGTCAAAATAAAAAGCAATGAAGAAATTTCTTCAAGGAAAAACAGATGGGGCTCACTTGCCTGCTCCCTGGCCTGACTGGTGAGCCCCAAGCCCCAGTGAGAGACCGGCTCAAAACACAGGAAGGGTGGCCCTCAGGGGTGACTTCTGGCCTCCACACGCACAGACCATGTACAGACAAGGAGGCCTTTTATGAACACCTTCCAGAAGCACAATCATCCACATATTTTCCCTCTGAAAGGTCACGGAATCAGCATGTGCGATTGACCACCCTTGGCTGCTGTTGCACAGATTCAGAGACCACTGCCACAGAGTCAGGAGGCTGGAGGCAGCTAACGCTCAGTGTACAGGCCAGGCCAAGGGCACTGTTCATCTTGTTGGCTCACATCCTTGCACAGCATGGAAGGTAAACAGGTGTAAGGAGGGGGAGAGACAGCCCATGTCCACACAGCTTTTATCATGGACCAGTACGGTCACTCTTCTTAGTTGTCGCTATTAATCCATTACGTGGTTCAAGATGAACTTCATCATAGGCTTTTTTTGAAGTGCTGAGGCCTAAACGCACAGCCTCGTGCATGCTAGGCAGGTGTTCTGCTGAGTTATAACCCCCACCATTTTATTTATGTATTTATTTTTAATTTTGAGACAGAGCTTTGATAAGTTACCCAGTCTGGCCTTGAAACTTGGAGATCCTCCTGCCTAATTCTCCCAAGAAGTTGGGATAATGTCCTGCCCCACAGGGTTAGGTCGTGGGTATGCAGGTTCAGACATCTACTGGGGGTCTTGGAAAAGTACCGTACAATAAAAGTATGAACGCAAACATGAAAGGGATGAGAAACAAACACCACCAAAGGCTGGTGAGAAGCTCAGTGAGTCAAGGCCTGATGAGCTGAGCCCAGTCCCTGGGACTTACACGATAGAAATAAAGAGACCCTCAAGTCCGCAAGTTGGTCTCTGACCTCCCGCTGCATGCCAGGGTGCTCACACCTACACACATACACATGCATACACATTCACAAAAAATAAATGTTTAAAAAAATTGAAAACCATTGCCTTTCAAAAATAGAAAGGAAGCTGGGCGAGGAGGAGCACGCCTTTAATCCCAGCATTTGGGAGGCAGAGGCAGGCGGATCTGTGTGTTCAAGGCCAGCCTGGTCTATATAGTGAGTTCCACATCAGCTAGGGCTAGAGAGTAAGACCCCGTCTCAATGAAAAGGGGTGGGGGGAATGACTTAGCTCAGTGGTGGTGTGCTTCCTAGTACACGTGAGGCTGTGCATCAGTTCCCCAACAAAAAAGGATGTAAGGATGTAAGGTAAAGGACAGCTGGCCTCTCGGGTCTCAATGCACAGGTGTTACTTTTGGAAACTGCTCTCAAGGCAGTCAGGAATGACTGGACTGAGACGGGTAGGACAAGACCGCCCCAACAGAGCAGAGCCCAGCCCAGCCCAGCACCTGCGGCCATTCTCCCCAAGGCTTTCATCGAATCAGACTGGAAGTGGTACCTCTTATCTTTTAGGAGGGGTGCTAGGTACTTAGTACAAGGTAAGAAAAGAAGGATAGCTGGGGCTGGAGAGATGGCTCAGTGGTTAAGAACACTGGTTGTTCTTGCAGGGGACCCGGGTTTGAATCCCAGCACCCACATGGCAGCTAACAACTGTCCGTGGCTCCAGTTCCAGGGCATCCGACAGCCTCTTCTGTCATCCACGGGCATTGTACCACACTGGTGCACTTACCTACATGCAGGCAATACACGAATACACATAAAAATAATAAATAAAATATTTTTTTAAAAAAGAAAAAAGAACAGAGGGAGCTGATGAAATCTCACACCTTGAACTGAGCTGCCAAGAACTGCATCTAGGTAGCAGAATGAGCCAGAATTCACACTGATCCTAAGATGGAACCCGCCTTGGTGTCCCACATGCCAGTGTGCCAAAACATGGAGTGCCTCCTCCATGAGAAGTGGGTGGGCCTTCCATCCAGAGTCCCCGGTTTGATCATGGCTCTACTCACTGCTTTACTTTAAGATAGTAGGAAAGTGACACGCAGTCAGGAGAAACTCCCAGAAAGTGACACACACTCAGGAGAAACCCCTGGAAAGTAACAGGCAGTCAGGAGAAACTCCCAGCCAGCAACACACACACCACACCTCATGATACAAGGAGCAGCAATCCTCATGCGAGTCCTGAGAACCGCAGCTCTACATGCAGAGTGCTAAGCGAAGATGCTGTGTAGCAAATGCGTTTTCAATTCAGAGAATTTCCTGTTTTCAATGAACACATCAGGCCACTGGATGTGTGTGTGTGTGTGGGGGGGCATCTGCACTGCCTGTCCTCAGCCTGTGATCTCACTGCACAAGGGCTACAGAGGTTGAATAAGGCCTCGGGAAGAAAACTTAAGATCGCTCACTGTGCCTGAAAGCAAGTGCCTCCTGCATCATGTCACTTTGCCTCATCTTCATGGTGACCTGCCTTAAGTTATCTTGACATCCTTTGAACTTATCCCTGTCACCCGGTCTGTCAATGAACAGGCAAGACGCTTCATTCACAGTGAGTCTCCCTACCAGAGTAGTGCAGGATCACCGTGTCCACTTCCTCCTAGGCCAAGATCCTTACTCATCGTGACCCTCTTTGCCTGTATCATGGGAAACTGTACTGAGACAATCACCTCATAGTTTCAAACTTCAAACAAACTGGTTATCTTACCTTTCTGCAGTGCTCTAACCTCCATCTTGGAAATTCTTCCCTCCTTTGACCTCCACACCCTCTGTCCTCACCCCCCCTGTCCCCCCCCCGTTCCTGGGTTGGAGGTCACCCCATCACTGGACCTTAGGCACTCAGGAGTCCTCCTCTTCAACCTAAGAGAACCTGAGTCTAACAGTATCCCTGCCTGACCCGAGATCTTGACCCCACATCACAATCTACAGCCCTGATCAACTCAAGCTATGGATAGTCGCATGTCTGTGTTCTCGACACACCCAAGTTCACAGCTTAGGAACCTGCTCCTTAGGCACTTTTGTTCCCTAGGACTCCAAACACCCCGCCCCCCCACGACCAATCCCTAGGCCAGATTCATGGCTCCTCCCAGGCGCCTCCCCACCAAGACCAATAAGCACTCTGTGATCTCCCACTTCAGGCTCCAAAACAAAAAGATGTGCTTGGGCCTCTTTTACATATCAAAGCGCTGCCTCTTCACTGGCTCGATTGCTTACCTTTGCCCCCATGTCTACAAGTTGTTTTGTAAATGTCTTTGAGTAATTTTCTGTCCCAGTAGAAGACCAGACTTCAACATAGGCCACAACATCTGAAAGGCAAGCAGAGGAGCATGTATAAAGCACCCCAGTAATTGCAGCACCCAGCCCAGGACAGCTTTCTCTTGTTCCATTAATCTTAGAAGGTAATTTAAAATATTTATAGTAGCCAGGCGTGGTGGCACACGCCTTTAATCCCAGCACTCGGGAGGCAGAGGCAGGCAGATCTCTGTGAGTTCAAGGCCAGCATGGTCTACATAGTGAGTTCCAGGACAGCTGGGGGCTACAGGGAGACCCTGTTTCAAAAAGACAATATAAATATATAATATATATAATACATAATATATACCTATATATTATATATATATGAATCTATCCGAAATACCAGCAGTTATTTGTAGTACTTAAAGTGTTAATCAAAAAGGGAGCTGGAGAGAGGGCTTGGCAGTTGAGAGCACTGGCTGCTCTTGCTGAGAATTGGGGTTCAGTTTCCAGCACCCACAAGACGGCTAACAACTGTCTGTAACTCCAGTTCCAGGGGATCCAATGCCCTCTTCTGGTCTCCATGGCACTGCATACTCGGGTACACTTACATACATGCAGGCATGACACTCATACACATTAAATAGTGCACTTACGTGCATGAGGCATAACACTCATACACATATAAATAGATAACAATTTAAATTTTTTTAAGCAAAGAAGACTTTTTGCTCATGTACACACCTCTGATCACATCTGTAATCTCTAATTCAGATTACAGCCTAACCCTTCACGGTCCTCTTCCTAACCCAGGCTAACCTACACTGGGGCAGGAGAATGTTTTCAAAGTAAGGGCCCGATAGGTGTCGCTTCATTCCAGCCTTGCAGGCCTGGCAGGATCTGCCCACTGCTTGACAATGGTCATAGCAAAACAGCAGCCACAGGCAGTATGAGAATACAGATGTTCTAACAATTTTATTTCCAGAGCAGGGCATCCTGCTGCTGTAATTCAGGCACTTAGGAAGGGGAGGCAAGATGAAGAGTTCAAGGACAGCCTCAACTACATAGCAAGTTGGGAGGCTAGCCTGGGCTGCATGAGACTCTGTGTCAAAAAAAAAAATAGAATTGAGATAATTTTTATTTACCATTCTTTTTATTTTCCCCCAATTTAATCAGTTAAAAGTAGAAGAGCCAGGTGCACACGCCGTTAATCGCAGCACTTGGGAGGCACAAGAGGTGGATCTCTGAGACTAAAGCCAGCCTGGTCTACACAGGGATTCTAGCTAGCTGGGGCTACAGGGAGACCGTGTCTCCAAACAAAACAGGTTGAAGAAGGGCTGGTAGCCTGGGGTACCCAGCCTGCGCCGGCCCTGGGCTCCATCTCCACTACGGCCAACCCAGGCTGGAAGCCCATACCTACCATTCCGGCTCAGGAGGATCAGACTCGAGGTCATCCTCAGACACACACAAGCGCCAGGCCAGCCTGGGCTACACCCTGTCTCCGAATAGGCCCCCCACTACCACCACACAATGTTCCGGGCTTGCAGGCCTTTAAGCAAGACCAGATCTGCCGAGGGTGGCTTCCCCAAGGCCTGAGCTTTCCAGAACATGGGTCCGTGTCCCATTGTAAGGACCGTAAGCGCAGTAAGGGGAACGGAGGGAACACGGCGGGGACACGAGTGAGGGGTGAGGACGCGGGTGGGGACGCGTGTGAGGACACGGGTGGGGACGCGGGTGGGGACTCGGGTGGGGACGCGTGTGAGGACGCGGGTGGGGACGCGGGTGAGGACGCGGGTGGGGACGCGGGTGGGGACACGGGTGGGGACGTGGGTGGGGACGCGGGTGGTGACGCGGGTGAGGACACGGGTGGGGACACGGGTGAGGGGTGAGGACACGGGTGAGGAGTGTCTCCCCTCACCTTTCAGGAAGGCGGCTCCCTTAACCTCCATGACGCGCGGCGACCCAGTGGGCGGCAGGAAGGCGGTGCACTGCGCATGCGCAGGCGGCGCTCCTGGGATCCTCGCGTCTGGTTTCGAAATCCGCGGTAGTGAAGCAGGGCGGGGCCTCGTGAGGGGCCGTGGGAGGAGGGCGGGGCCTCGGGAGGGGCCTCTGGAGGGAGAGGGCGGGGCTCTGTGAGGGGGAGAGGGGCGGGGCTTCCGGGACAGATCATCCCCGTCACCAGCGTCCGTGACGCAGTGGGCGGTGTCTTCGGGCCGCGTCTCGGGTGCAGCCTGGGGCCCTCGGCCTGGAGCGCGATGCCGAGGCGCCGGGTGGCTGCGGCCGCTCCGCGTCCTCCGCTCAGCGCCGGGATGGCGGGCGGAGTTCTGCGGGGCTTCACACCTCGGATCCCGCGTGACCCGGACCTGAGACCTCCGACCAGGCGGGAACCGGGACCTGAAATCCGAGCACCCGGGCAGCGATGCCCCCACCCACACCCCCAGCTCCGCGGCCTGTCGGTTCCGGAACCCTGGGCCGGCTGGAGCTGCCTCAGCCTGGGCACCGGCGGGCCGCCCCTTCCCCACCCAGCGGAGCGCCTTGAAGGCTCTGCTTCCGCGACCTTTCTCGGAGGCCAATTGGATCGCCTCCCGGGCCGGGCGTGTCACCAGCTGGGGATGACCTGCCCCCTCCGCCCTAGCAACAGAGAATACACATTCTGCTCAGCAGCCCATGGAAGTTTTTCTAAAATAGACCACATACTGGGGTACAGAACAAATCTCAACAAACACAAATCATAATTGAAATAATTCCATGTATTTTGCAGACCACAATGCAATAAAATTGCATAAAGGGGCTACAGGGAGACCCTGTCTCAAAAGGAAAACAACGCATATACAATGAATATATACACCAATGGCTGTGAGCACAGATAGAAAAAACGTACATTATTTGAAACATAGGAGGCTGTTTACAGCAGCATTAGGTTAACATAAACTCTGAGCAGAAAAGACAGTTCCTGTGAACCCCATCCCACCCCCAGTCTTCACCTGGCCTTAGTGTGGTTCATGACACAGATGAGTCACTCAGCATGTCATTACAAAGTACATGACTATATTTTGATTCACATTTTCTCTTGTACTGTGTGAGTACTGACATGTATCAAGTGTATCTGACTTTGCACTAATATGCCCCAGTTTTATTTATATGTTTTTTGTCATTGCATTTACAAGATTTTAAATAAATACTTCCATCTAAGGAAAAGATATGAAGACTGAAACAGAGTGACTGTTTCTTGGTTTTCATTCTACACAGACAAATGATAAAAGCCATGTTCCTCACCGGTACTCACCTCTCATAAAAGGAATACATACTAGAAAGCCCTTTTAAACACACTCAGGGCAAAGGAAAAGCTTTAAGTATTGACTTTTGTGAGGCATACACTTGGGCTCGGCAGGCAGTCGGCTTCAGAGATCCCTCCCTAATAATCTGACTGCCTGGGCAGCAGTCAGGAACATCTGTGAGAAGTCCTGGCAAACAAGTTAGATAAAGGGTTCTGCTTCAGAGGAAAACCCTGGTGCCCTACAGTCTGAAGTTCCAGCCACAGCCTGAATCCTCAATGGTGGGACACAGCTCTAAAGGCAGCAGGGGATGGAACTGGGTTGCTAGGAGCTCATGACTATCAAAGGCCAAGGTCAAGCACCAACCAGGCAGGTGCACTTTCCTTTCTGCTGCTTCTATAAAACAAAAAAATGGAATGAAGAGAAAGCCAGGAGGGGTGGAGAGAGGGGAGCGACTTGACTACCATACATTAAATCTAGTAGAAAACTTTATAGTAAAAACCAGAGCGCTCCACTGCTGTCTGTACTAGAGGTAATCTGACTTTTTTTTCTAGATAATAATAGCACAGTGGCATACGACTTTAATCCCTGCACTTGGGAGGCAGAGGCAGGTGGATCTGTGAGTTCAAGGCCAGCCTGGTCTACATAGTGAGTTCCAGGACAGCTGGGGGTAAAAGATAAAAAAAAACCCAAAAAACAAAAAAACATATTTTAATGGGATGGGTGAGAAGGCTCAGCTGCACCAGCCTTAGTTAGATCTCCAGAACCCACCTGAAGGTGGGTGGAGAAAACTGCACCAAGTTGTTCAATTGCCTCTATGGCATGTACACCCACACACATCCATCACACACATATGGACGCACACATACACATGCACACTAATGACACATAAATTAAAAAACATAAAAGGAGCTGCAGAGGTGGCTCAGCAGTTAAAAGCACTGGCTGCTCTTGCAGAGGACCCAGGTTCGATTCCCAGCACCTACATGGCACCTAACAATTGTCCATAGCTCCAATTCCAGGGGATCTTCTGCCCTCTTCTGGCCCCTGAGGGGACTGCAGGACACGGGTGCACTTACACGCAGGCGTAACACTCATACACATAAAATAAAAAAATAAAAATAAAAGTATTTTGTAAAGTGAGAATTTCATTTGCTGCTGTTGAATAAGGACCATGCTTGTGGTGACTGTTAGATTTAGGAAAACAGAAAAAGGAAGGAGTTTAACGCTAAGAAATAAGAACCAGAGCCAGACCTGCAACAGGCAAAGAATATGTTCCTTAATTCAGGAGAGCACAGCAGAGGCTTTCGCTCTCTGCGGAAACAGGCGGCAGCAAAGAAAGGCAGTGCAATCTGGACTTAACTAGGAAATCTGCTGAACACAGCTGTAGGAACTTGCTTGGTGCCAGGTGGCAGTGTCCTTACGGTAACTGAGGGTCTTCTCCCTAAGGTTATTTTCTCAGAGGAGCAGGCGAGTTATCTTAGGGCCCCAAAGGAGTTTGGTTGGCTCTGTGAACAGGCCCTGTCAGCCAGGGAAGTGACTAGTTGCCAAGGCTAGAGCAAAGGCCAAGCTGCCAGTTTGGACCATTTGGCCACCTTGAGGAATTTAAGTAAACTTATGGCTCTCCTGCAATTTACACATGCTCACTCATAAACATCAAAATATTTGAAAATGGAGGAAATTGATTGAGAGATGTAAATGACTGGCATGGGCTGGACAACTAGAGAGTACAAACCCAAAACAGATACAACATTCTGGGGAACGAATTGCAGCAAAAAATATTAAATTCTTTTGTTTTATGCCCGACAATGTGTGATAGCAACAAAAAGGGAATTTTAATGGCTGAATAAAGAAATGAGGCAGGAGTTCTTATTTTAAAGAACTTAAATAACAGCTCAAGTAAGGTAAGGGTTTATTATAGGGGAAATTTTTTCAGAGATATGTTTGTAATTTTCTGTGTGTATGTCTCTGTGGGGGTTTGTGCACACGAGTACTAGTGCCCGTGGAGGCCAGAGGCATTAGGTCCCCCTGGAGCTGAAGTTTATAGGTGATTATGAACTGCCTGAGGTGGGTGATTGGAATGGAGCTCAGGTCCTCTGCAAGAAGAGCATGTGCTCTTAACCAGAGAGCCATCTCTCCAGCCGCATAATGGAAGTTTTTAACCTTAACCAGACATTTTGTTTAAGTGCCAATAAATATATAGCCCATAAGCTTTATTCCTGTAGGATCTACATAAAACTCACTCAGAAATCCTAAAATTATTAACCTTTTGTGTGCTGAACAGATGAAACGTTATGAGGGTGCCAGAGAGCTGGCTTTAATGTAAATGCTAACTTAGCAAATATTGTTTGTAACCACTGAGGTAGTTATGACATGGGGATAATCAGGGGTCCTTGAAAGTGACATAGATTTTCTTACTGGAAGGACCAGGACTACTAGAGACTGTTGTGAGATGAGAACAGAAGTTTATCAGAAGGTTCACGCTGCTGGACTGGCCTGTTCCCATGGGAAAGAGAAAGCCAGTGATTTCTCATTACAGCAGGCCGGGCTTTATAGAATTCCTTTCTTTTGTAGGTAGGGGGTGGTGGGGGTAAATCAGTAGCAGGTGCTGTGGTAAGGGACGTGTATTAGTTACTTTTCTGTTGCTGTGATAGAAACACTGACCAAAGCAACTTCCTTCTATAGAAAGAAGAGTTTATTTAGCTCATGGTTCCAAAGGGGTAAGAGTTCATCATGGCTGGGAGGCATGGCGGCAGAGGTGGCTGGAGGAGGGGCAGAAGTTAAGCTCTACATCTTCAAGCAGGCACAGGTAGCAAGAGAGAGCAACTGGAGATCCGGCAAGGCTTAAGAACTCTCTAAGCCCACCCCCAGTGATGTGCTTCCTCCAGCATGGCCACACCTTCTAAGACCTTCCAAAACAGTCCGCCAAGTGGGCACAAATGTCTGAATACTTGGAGCCTATGGAGGACATTCTCATTCAAACCATCACAGTGCAGTTTCAGTTGGGCGTTTTTCAGCTTTTTGGTTGGCTGCAATGGAAAATTGTTATGATCAGGGTATGTTGTTAAAAACAAGTCAGGTAGTTACTGAGAAACTAGGGTGGTTTAGTTTCTGTTTCCTGGAATAGTGCTAGTGAGGTTGTGGTCACCATCGAAGGAGAACAGCAAGGAAGAGGTTAAGAACAGTCAGGGACGAGGTCCGGACATTTCTTGAAAACAAGAATGTTGGGCTAGAAAAACATCCTTACTCTAAGTCATGGTACTGCAAAACATAGGATGATTGTTTAATGTTAAACAAAATCACAAGCTGACTAGCCTTCCTGAAAATTGTTAAAATCTATGGATTATGTAAGAAACTAATATACTTTGTAGCCTACTGATTAAATGTAAACCTGTAGAATGTGCTTTGTTCTTTGTGAAACTAATTCTTTCATATATTCTGGCACAAACACCAAGCTTGTAACTGTAGTTTTGAGAGTATAAAAAAATCACTGCTAAAGAATTAACCTCCTCTTGTCCATCAGGGGTTGAGTCCTTTGCCTTCACTCATTCTGTCCTTCCACCAGCAGACCTGAGTGTCTACAGCTATGTTTCTGGTCAGTAGTGGCACCATCTTGGGGCCCAGTTTGGTCTAACACTTACCTTAAGTCAGCATAACTTTTGGGGTGCTAGAGTTCTGGACAGTCAACAACTACCAAAACCTTTATCTCAGGACCTTGAAGAATGAATTTTTCAGTGAGGGTGTGAGGGTGGCTTTAGAAAGAAGTTTATTATAGATTCATAGATGAAAGTTTAAGAGGCGGGAATCCAGAGAGCTTTTGTACAGCAAGAACATGTCCCAAAAATGGGCTACTGTGTCACTTTCTGTCCCTGTGATAAATCACCATGACCAAGGCAACGTATAGAAGGAAGTTTATTTGGGCTTACAGCTCCAGAGGGATAAGAGGCCCTCGTAGTGGGGAGGCATGACAGGAGGTGGTCAGAGCAGAGAGCTGAGTACTCACAATTTCAAGCACACATAGGAAACAGAGGAAGAGAAACTGGAAGTGGGGCCAGGCTATGACCTCTCAAGCCCTCCCCTAGTGACGCACTTGCCCCAGCAAGGCCACACCTCCTAAAGGTTCCATGCCCTCCCCAGACAGCACCACCAACTGGAGACCGTGGACCAAGTGTTTTAATACTTGAGCCTACGGAGGCTGTTTCTCATTCAAAGCACCACAGCTACCCTGTAGCTGCTGATTTTAGGAATTTTTTATAGAACCTATGGCAGAAACTGGGTTTGAGGCTTAGGGAGGTAAGCTGGTCAGTCCAGGTGGCCCACCCATGAGGTGCCTATGTGCCTCTCCATCCCAGGTCTCTGGACTGGAGTTTTGGTCACATCATCACATATTGCTTCTATGAAACTGCTCCTTACTGTGTAAACAGAGGAAGGGAACAAGAAACCAGAGCCTCCAAACACTTCTAGCCTTGGGCCAGAACAGGACCAACCAAGGACAAAAATCAGAACTGCTTGCTCTCGAGGTCCCCATCCCTAAAACTGCCTGGCCAGTTCTTCCCACCTGGCAGTTATAATTTCAAAATGTGTGTGTGGGGGGGGGTCTTTCCTTCCTTGTTTCCTTATGTACCTGGTATATGCCTCTCCCCTAATTGTTCTTCAGCACTCAGTTTCAAAAGGAAATTGCCTCAGATCTGTTCTTGAACTTGAGATAAACATATACAAGTATTGACTGAGGGGAAACGAACACAATATATAGTTATACTGAGTAGCAGACAAACAAGAAACAAACCTAGGCCCCATCCCGGATGGTAGAACTGCAAGTGTTTACATCACTACCCTGGGCCCATGCTCAGGCCGGCATGCATGGCCACGGCTTTGCAGGCTGCTGAAGATTGGTGCACCACTGGCTCGTTTGGAAATGGATGCTGTCCAGACCCAGCCTAGGCCTCCCTGCTCCATAACCGCGCCCTTCTGGTTTCCTCTGGGTTCTCAGTGCTCCCCACACTGAGGGTTAATACCAGGCTCAGTGGGGACTATGAGAGAATCAGACCCCTGCTGATGGCCCTCTGAGCATAGACACCTAGGCCACACTTGCTGTTACTTTTTTAAAGTAATTATCCTTGTTTATCTACAGAAACAACTTTGTTTTTTTATTTTTTCAAAATGTATTCATTTGAAATCAACAAAAGAGTATGTGTTAACGTGAGTCTTTTTCTTCTTTAAAATTTATTTATTATTATTATTATTATGGTCTTTTTGAGACAGCTGTCCTGGAACTCACTATGTAGACCAGGCTGGCCTTGAACTCACAGAGATCTGCCTGCCTCTGACTCCCAAGTGCAGGGATTAAAGGTATGCGCCACCACGCCCAGCTTATTATTTTTGAGACAGGGTGTCACTGTGTACCAAGCTTGGCAGGGTAGCTTGGGACTCACTATGTTGACCAGGCTGGTCTCAAACTTGTGGTGACCCTTCTGTCTCTACCTCTGCCTCCCAAGGACTGGGATTCAGGTGTGAGCCACCATGCCAGGCCACACCATCTTTTACAAAGCCTGACTGTAAAGCTGGGTATAGAGACACACTCCAGCTCCATAGAGACAGGACAATCAGGGGTTCAAATCCACTCTGGGCTACAAGATGAAAGTGTCTCAAAAAAATCAAAAACAAGTACCAACCAGCCAACCAACAAAATGAAAGAGTGGGTAAAATGGCTCAGGGGTTAAAGAGCTTTCCTGGGAACCTGGTACCCACATAAAGATGGAAGGAGAGAACTGATTTCCCAAATTCTCCAACCTCCACGTCTGCCATGGCACCCCCATCCATCATACATACACACCATAATAATAAACATTAAAGAAGAAAGACCAACAATTCCTAATATTTGTATTTAAAACAACCTTCTTGATTGCATCTACTTATGTTTCCTATTTTTAATATTATTTTGAAAAAATTTAAATTTAACTAACAATAGCTGTATATTTCTACGGTGCTATATTTTGATACATGTGAACATTCGATAGGGATCAAGTCAGGGTAATTAGTTATATCCGTCATCTCAAATGTCTGTCGCTTGTTTTTAGCTGGGAACATTATCAATCTTCCTGTACGGCTTCTTGGAAACATTTACTACAATACTGTTAACTATTATCACCCTTTCATAGAACTGTTCTCTAAAACTTATTGCTCCTGTTAACTGTGCTTTCATGACCATTAGCCCATCTCTACTCCTCTCTCCACGACTCGTTTTCCTCCCTGCCCTGGCAGTGGGAGTCTGTTCTTTTTCTCCGAGATCAGCTGTTTTAGGTTCCACATGTGTAGAATCATATGACATATGTTTTTTCGTGATTGGCTTTTTCCACTGCTGTTGTGGCTCTAAGTCAAACCATGATGCCAAAATGATAGAGTCTCATCCTTTTATCTAATGGAATAGTATTCCATCACTGTGGTAGCCTGAGTTCCTCCATTTTGTATAAGAACTGCCATCTTGGTGAGCCATCCCAGACCCTACCCTGGCCCGGGGTCAGCAGTTCCAGGAAGAGCCAACCCCAGAGAAACACCCATGCAGTCCTGGGAGGCTCCAGTGGAGGCTTACTTGGCTTTGTGACTGCTTGTCTGGTTGCTGTACCTGCTTGCTTGGCACCTACAGGAACAAACAAGCGATGGCTTGCTTTGTTTTTGAGTAAATCTGGCTGATTTGGAACTTTTTGAGTCTGAGTGGTCTTTTCCTGTGATCTCGAACTCCGTAAAAATCACAGACACACACAGACACACACACACAGACACACACACACAGACACACAGACACACACACACAGACACACATACACAGACACACAGACACACAGACAGACACACAGACACACAGACAGACACACAGACACAGACACACACACACACACACACACACACACACACATACACACACAAACACCACATTTAAAAAAATCCATTCATCCACTGAGGGCACAGGTCGATTCCATATCTTGGCTGTTTTAAGTAGAGCCATGAAAAGAGTGGCACACTGGCAAAGAGAGGGAACCCCAGCTGAAGAATTTCCTTCATCAGACTGGCTTGTGGGCATGTCCGTGAAGTATTTTCTTGATTGCTAATTGATGTAGGAGGGCCCAGCTCACTGTGGGTAGTGCCACCCCTGGGCAGGTGGGCCTGGGCTGTTTAAGAAAGGCAGCTGAACATGAGCCTGGGAACAGGCCAGTAAGCAGCTTTCCTTCACAGTTTCTGCTCTTGCCTTGAGTTCCTGCCCCGACTTCTCCTGATGACGGACTCAGTGCTCATGTGAGCAGAAATAAACTTTTTCTTCCCCTAAGTTGCTTTTGGTCAGTGCTTATCACAGCAATGGAAAGCAAACTAGGGGGCTGGAGAGATGGCTCAGCGGTTAAGAACACTGACTGGTTCTTGCAGAAGACCTGGGTTGGGTTCGAATCCCAGCACCCACATAGCCTCTTTGTTTGCTGTAAGTTCATATGCAGCTCCAGTTCCAGGGGATCCAACCACCTCTTCTGACCTCTGCGGGCATTGCAGGACATGGGTACACTTACCTACATGCAGACAATACATGCATACACATAAAATAAAAATAATAAAATATTTTTAAAAAGCAAACTAGGACACTAGGACACATACCAACTTCATATCCTTTAGGGTTAGGGTTACCCTAACCCTAACCCTAACCCTAAAGGGTATGCCCTGTAGTGGGGGTTGTTGGATCATACAGTGGCTCTATTTTTCAATTGTTGAAGAATCTTCATACTGTTCTCCATTATGATGGTACAATTTGCATTCCAACCAACACTGTGGAGGAACTCCCCTTTCTTGAGAATCTACTACAATTATTCTGCTAAATGGACACAGTGTTAAGCCAACTCCTAATGACTGATTGTTATACTGGTAGATTACTAGATTACTACATCTCTCAGCTCTCATCTCAGAAGCTTCTTCTTGCAAGAGATGACAATTAACACAGAGACCCAACTGGTCAACATGTAGAGAATAAGAGACTGTAGCGAGCTTGGCCCTGAATGCACACCTATATCAAATCCTTGTCTCCCAAGGCTCAGGGATCATTGTGTGTGTGGGGGGCGGGGCAGGGTGGGTTGGAGACCGGAGGAGCCAGAGGTGGTGGATGACCACAAGGAAACAGAGTTTTCCAGACAGCTGGGAAGTTATGCATATGAACTTACAGCAAACATAAGACCTACATAAGCTGAAATCAGATGAATTCCCAACAAAGGAGGTGGGTAAGAACCCCAAACCTAGCTGAGCAACTATTGGCAGCTGATAGCTGACAAGAGAGGGAGAGTCAGTTTTCTTTAAGGATATGATGCTGGGTAGGTTGACCAGGCTTCAGGGGAGGGACCCACACTGAAGGGTATTTGAGGACACAAATTAAACTCGATGGGCCTTAAAAAATAGTAAAGGATGTGAAACTGTGCAGGGGCTAGTAAAGGGGGTGCAGATACGGGAGGGGGTCTGAATACGATCAAAATACATTGTACAAGATTCTCAAAAATTCAATAAAATATTTTAAAAAATAATTCTCCTCTACATCTTCACCAGCCTTTATATTTTCATTCAGCAGACTTTAATTTTTGCTTTGCTAAAAATGTTGATTCACACCCCCTGCACTCACTGACACTCTCTCAGCCCCAGCCCCTCACACTAAGAGGAGAAAACCACACATAGCACATGCAAAGGCTCTGAACCACACTGAACTGCACAGCTACAAAGCAAAGCGGCCAGTGTGAGGGCACGGTGTGGGGTTGCACATGAAGAGTGGGCAGAGCCAGGTGACCCGTTCCCTGTGGGTGGGGTGAGCAGTTGGGACCTCATCCAAAGGACGCAGGAAGCCAGTGAGGGATTTGATCTTAGTGCTCATGTTAAACTCAGCACAGCAGATCATTCTGGATGCTGTGTGGAGCTGGACGCCATAAAGATGGGCCTGGAAGTGGGAGGATGGTTTCTGCACGAGCTTCCTCTGAATACAGTGGTGCCAGAAAGCTAGGACTTCCTGAGGGCTAGCTGGCTTCCCCTGGGCAAGCGCTCACTCCAAATACCCAGGCAGTGGCTATGGGTCTCAAAAGACCTGTGGCGTTAATCTCTACCACACTTAGTGGTCAAGAGCGGCCTGTGGATGCAGGAACTAGGAACTACATGGGCACAGGGACGGGAGGAGTGGACCTCAAACAGAGCCGAAATGTCTGAATGCTGTGCCTAGGCCTGTTCCGACAGCTGAGCAATCGGGAGAATCCAGCCCTGTTACAGTAAGTGGGAGCAAGTTTGCATGTGATCTCAGGGAAGACATAAATGCTGTCTGTTGTTCACTGAAAATTCAACCTTGGTAGCTTGGGTAAAGGTTGACCAAGCCTCGATTCTTCGTTTACCCAGCAAGAGCTTTCAGGGACTCGGGGCAGATGGGAGACGGCCTCTCTCAGCAGCCTGCAAAAGTCGACCTCTCTCGTTAGAAGACAGTGTCCCCTTCCCGTCTTGCTTGGGATGCTGATCAGGGCGTCAGCCTGCCAGGCAGTGCTCACTCATTCACCTTTGGCCTCAGCTTCTCTTTTGACTACCAGCTCATTAGTGTTATGGTTTTGCTATGTCTCCAGGAACTCATGTCTTGGAAATCTAATCCTCAAAGTCGTGTGTTAGCATATTTGGAGGTGGACCTTTGGAAGATAATTGGGATTAGATGACATCATGAGGTTGGGGTCTCCATAATGGTATTAGTGGTTTTATAAAGGGAAGAAGAGGGACCAGACCCAGCGTGCTTGCTCTGTCTCGCTCTTTGATTCCTTCTGGTACATCAGGCCGCAGCAAGCAGCTCCACACGGAAATCCCAAGGAGATGCCAGCACTGTGTTCTTAGATTTCCCAGCCTCAGAACTATGAGTCAAATAAACCTATTTTTTTCTTAAAATGAATTTTAAATATTGTATTTTTAAAATTATGTATTATTTTATTTTATGTGCGTGAATGTTTTGCTTGCAT
This sequence comes from Nannospalax galili, assembly GCF_000622305.1. NCBI lineage: Eukaryota > Metazoa > Chordata > Mammalia > Rodentia > Spalacidae > Nannospalax > Nannospalax galili. Next base: position 694,923 of record NW_008350011.1, read on the forward strand.
GTACGTAAGTGCACCCATGTTGTGCAATGTCTTCAGAGGTGAGAAGAGGACATTAAGTTCCCCTGGATCAGGAGTTATGGATGGTTGTTAGCTGCATTCACAGAATGCTTTCTCCTTGATTACAGGACTGCTAGTTATGAGTGGATGGCAGAGTGATACTAGGTCAAAGTGAAATTCCAGTAGCCCTGCCACTTGAATCTCATCACGTGGAGCAGTCCATGATCCTAGAGATACTGTGACTGAGTTTCCCATGTCAGAGCTGCTCATCTTGAACTGGGGACCAAGCAGACAACCGTCCATCTTAATAGCACTTCTGGGGACAAGGTTGAGGAGGCCCTGCCGGTCAGCCACAGGGACAGGTGCAGTCACCTGCAGATGGGATACAGCATTCCTTCCTCAGATCTCACTTGTGACATCATGGAGGGTTCCCTGTGCCCAGGTGATGAAGGAAACCTGCACGCTTAGATAGGTCAGCTCAGTATGTTAGTGTGAATCCAAAGAGGGCCCTTCCTGCCCTCCAGCTTTGCATGGGGCCACGATGGCAGAAGACTGATGAGGGGCAGACTTTGGTCAGTATAACTGTCCTTCACTTTGCAAAGAGAAAAAGGTGACCTGCGGAGCCCCAAGGTTAGTGGCAGTGGCTTGACTGGCTGGACAGGGCTCTGAGCAGGGAGAGTCTGAGGGCAGGGACTGGAGGTCCTGGGACGGGTCACTGGAGGGAGGAGCTTTGAGTGTTGCAATTTTCTTTTCTTTCTTTTTAAAGACAGGGCCTCATGTAGCTCAGGCTGGCTTCAAACTTGCTATATGCAGTCAAAGATGACCTTACACTCCTGATCCGCCTGCCTCCTGAGTGCTGGGATACAGGCACATATCAACGTCCCTGTTCTTCCGTCCTCCCCACTGAACCTGTGCTAGAGAACACTTAGCTGCTGAGCTCTCCCTTCAGATAATGTTTTTAAATGTACATCAGTGTTTGCCTGCATGTATGTAAGTGCACCCAAGGAGGTCAGAAGAGGGCAGTGGCTCCCCTGGAACTGGAGTTACTGATGGTTGTTAGCTGCCATGTGGGTGCTGGGAACTGAACCTGGGTCCTCTGCAAGAGGCCTCTTAACCAACTGAGTCATCTCTCCAACCTCAAATTAAAAAAACAAAACAAAACATTTTTTAAATGATGTCTATGAAATTCTCAAAGAACCTATAAAATATTTTAAATTTATATTCAAAAGATAGCAAACATCAAAAATCCGCACACGGATGTTTGCAGCAGCTTTGTTTCGAATTTCCCAAGTTTGGAAACTGAGAGGTCTCTGAGGAGATGAATGAACAGGCACCTGGGGCCCATCCAGGCAGTGAGGTATCATTGCTGTCAAGTCATGACAAGACACAAGGGAAACTTAAATGCGCATTACTGAGGGACGGAAGCCAATCTGGACAGCTTCACACCGTGTGATTCTGCCCACTTAGTGTCCCAGAAAAGGAGAAACTGAGGAGAGAGTGCAGCCCTGTCTGTGGGGGATGAGGGGGCGGAGCAGGCGTGCTAGGCAAAGTGATGGGTATGGCCCTGTGATGCTGTGCGCTTGTTACTCTGTCAACCCCAGATACCAGGTCATAATGATTACATGCAAACCCACATACTATCATCTATCTGTGTGTGTGTGTGTGTGTGTGTGTGTGTGTGTGTGTGTGTGTGTTAGGGTTGCCACCCTTGTGTGTGTTTTCTGTTTCTGAGGCAGGATCTATCACTGTCCTGGGGCTCCTGAGTAGGCTAGTGAACCCAAGGGATCTGCCTGTCTTTCCCTCTCAAGTACTAGGACTATAGCATGTAACACTAGGCTTGGCTGAAAACATTTTTTATTGCTAGGTGTGGTGGCGCATGCCTTTAGTCCCAGTATCAGGAGGCAGAGGCAGGCAGATCTCTGCGCACTCAAGGCTAGCTTGGTCTACCTAGCAAGTTCCAGCTCAGCTGGGGCTATAGGGAGACCCTGTCTCAAAAGACCAAACAACAATTTTTTTATTACTTTTTAAAAATACTCTGAGTGTGTGCCATAGTGCACATGTGGAAGTGAGAGGGCTGGAAAGCTTTAGGAGTCAGTTTTCTTCTCCTACCATTGTGGTCCTGGGCATTGAGCTCAGGTTGTTACATATGGCAGCAAGCACTTTTATCCAATGAGCCATCTTTCCCTGGGATTTTTTTTACATGAGTCTAAGGATTGAACTTGGGTCCTCATGCTTGCGAGGCAAGCTCTTGCAGATGGAAATATCTCCCCAGTCCCCATCAGAGTGTCCAGCACTCTCTTTGTTCCAGTTTGGACCTCCTGACCTCATTCCTTGGAGGATGTTCAGTAATAAAAGAGATGCACAGTAAGTCAATCAGGCAAGAGGAGGAGGAGAACATTGAGGGCAGGATTAGATTTCCCAGCCCCAGGAGCTGAGAGCAGTCAGACAGCAACTGGGAGGATGTGGAAGGATTTGAAAGCAGGAAAACGAGAGAAAATGAAAACACTACCTTGAAATTGCAGAGGAAAGTGTTATCTATGTTTCCATTTCAATTTTTAGGTGGCCTTTTCATATAAAATTTGGATAAAAAAGTAATATAAAAGCATTTTTAAAACCTCCATAGTCCAAGCTCTTCCCAAAGCATCTGTCAGAGTCTGCAGGGCTAATAGCAGTCTTCCGTCCCTCCTCTGGGGCAGGAGTGTAGAACAGTGCATCTGTGCTTTTAGGGTTTTTTTAAAAAATCATTTTTCTTTTCATTTCATTTGGTACGATGTTTCATTCTTATTATCTATGAGAGAAAGTACTTAGATGGTTCATACTACAATAACCTTTTAAAATATTTTAATTGAAGAATTAGGGCAGCAGAAATTTTGCTGGCTTGGACTAGAGATGTAGTTTAGCGGTAGAGTACGTACCTCACATACATGAGGCCCCGGGTTCAATACCCAGAGTGTGTGTGCATGCGCGTGCACACACACACACACACACACACACACACACACAGGAAGACATTTCATTGGTTTTGTAAGCTACATCATGACACGAGGGAGGGAGGCATGAGAAAGGAGACTTTGAAGTTTGAGACTATTGGAGGGCCAATTCCCCCACACCATCTGAAACTCAGGTGTGGAGGACTCCATTGCAGGTAGAAAATGGGAAAATACATGCTTTGAATACCGATCAGACCATGCTTATTTGCCAAACACCCCTGACAGCTCATCATTTGTACTGAATTTCACTTCCAGAAGAGAGAGTTGAGGTACCTGTTTTGTGGATTAAGACAAAATTGCAAGGGTCCCAGAGCCCCTCCCAGTCTGCAGTTAGGAGGCTCCAGCAGGTAGGACAGCCATTGCAAGGTCGTCTGGGCTCAGCCCAGTGGCTGAGGGTGGGTGTAGTAAACAGAGAGCCCAGGTTTTAGCATCCATGTGGCTGTTAGAAATCTTTTTCTCCAAGGCTGATAGCAGTGGACTACTGTATACCCTAGGCTTGAGGTACAGGAGCAATATGTGCTCCTAGATCACACACTGAAGGCAGGCAGAAATGCTGGGTTGATGCTGCTGATTGCATCCTCTCAAAATTCAAATGTTGGGTGGGTGAGATGGTTTGTTGGGTAAAGCACTTACTGCACAAGTCTGACGACCTGAGTTCAATTCCTGGAACTCACATAAATGTGGAGAGAACCAAGTCCATAAAGTTGTTCTCTGCCATGGCATGTGTGCACTTGCACACATGCTGCTAAACACATACCTGCATGTATACATCAGACACACACAGACACAGACACAGACACAGACACACAGACACAAACACTCAGACACAGACACACTCAGACACAGACACAGACACACAGACACAGACACAGACACAGACACACTCAGACACAGACACAGACACACAAATACAGACACACTCAGACACAGACACAGACACACAAAAAACAAAGTTTTAAAAACTTGAATGTTGAAGTCCTGAGTCCCAACGTGAGGCTGAATTTGGAGATAATACCTTAAAGGAGGTGGCCAAAGTTAAAACAGGTCATAAGGGTGGATCATCACCTAATATTACTGCATCCCTCTTCTGTCTCTGTCTCTCTCTGTCTCTCTCTGTGTCTCTATCTCTCTCTGTGTCTCTGTCTCTGTCTCTCTCTCTGTCACAGAGAAAAGGCTGTGTTAGGTAATTACACGTACAGTGAGAAGTTCTGTCTAAAAGCCAGAAAGGAAACCTCCTCCAGGAACCAATATGGTGGCGCACTGACCTTGGACTGCCAGCCTCCGGAACTGTCAGAAAGAAATTTCTGTTTTTTTAAGACACCCGGACTATATAATCTGGTTATGGTAGCTGGACAGACTAACACCACAGGTTACACAATCAATACCATCTCCTCTTACAACACCCACAATATATTTGATGTGGAAGCTTCCTCTGAAATGTGGGGCCCAGGGCTGGAGAGGTGGCTCAGGGATTAAAAGCACTTGCTGTTCTTCCAGAGGACTGGGGTTCAATTCCAAGCACCCACATGGGGGCTCTGTTACCCTCTTCCTGCCTTTGTGGGCTCTCTAAAAAAATATATCAACAATCAAAACACTCATACAAATAAAAATAAATAAATAAAACATGGGGCCCATTCAACAAAAAGTAACTGAGGTTGGTCCAGTAAGCGTCCACCAGTTATCTTAAGTACCCTTAATAATGACAGAGCTATATTTATGACAGCACCATGTAGACACAAATAGTCCAAAACACCCTGAAATGGCATGTTTGGTTTTACACTTCTACATGGGAGATAATAAAAAGGATCCAGATAGACTCATTCTGGGGGAGAAATCCTTTATAGTGGAGAGTTACAGTAGATGCTGCTTAAGATTATTTCTACACTGAGTATGTATGCGTGGGTTACTCTTGATTTTCAGAGTAAATGCCAAGGGCCAGAGAGATGGCTTAGTCAGTAAAGTGCTTGCCACAGAAGCATGAAGTCTTACGTTTGGATCCCCAGGACCCATGTAAAAATCCAGGCATGGTGACATGCTCCTGTTCTCTCTTAGCACAGGGAAGGCAGAGACGGGGGCTCTCTGGAGCTTGCCTGCCAGCTAGTTTTGAGTTCCATGATCAGTCAAGGACACTGTCTCAAAAAGTAAGGTTGGGAGCTGGAGAGACGGCTCAGTAGTTAACACTACTGGCTGCTTTTGCAGAGGACCCAGGTTCATTGCTTCCTGGCTCACATGGCAGCTAACAACTGTCTGAAACGCCATCAGATCTGATGCCCCCTTCTGGTCTCCGAGGGCATTGCACTGCACAGGTGCACTTACATATATTCAGGCAAAACACTCGTCTGCATAAAAGAAAACAGAGGTGGCTATTTACCTGGCAGGGGCTACACTGTGATCACAAAGGTGGTTTCCCTAGATCATGATTTCTTCATTGGCTTCTGGATGTGCTGACCAGCAACGTCCTCCACTGTGGGAAACTTGATTGCATAATTTATGTTAGTGGGGGGCTGCGTTCACATTCTCCTCTGCATGTGGAAACAAACAAAAAATAAGGTGGAGAGCAATGAAGGAAGGCACTTGATGTTGTTCTCTGGCTGTCACATGCATTTGCACATGTGCACACACACAAACACAGGACACATATGAATGCCCCCCCAACTTCATGCACACAAATACTGAAGGGAGAAGAATGGAACAGGCCAGACTGGCAGGTGCACAGTTCTGGACATTAACACAAACCACTGTGCATGTTATTTCTGGTTATACCGTCTCTTCCATGCAAATCAAGGCCATGTAAATCAGAGCCATGCAAATCTGAGCTGTCCAGGTGATCAGTGTTCTGCAAGGCTGTAGTTAGCTCTGTGTTCTCAGGGTTACAGTATGCACCCCGCTACAGGGAGACCCTGTCTCAAAAAGACTCCCCCACAATATGCTCAAAAAAGGTGATTAAGCATCAACAAAGACAGTCTGTATATTTGTGTTTTATTCAGGAAATAGGGAACATTAGTATAGGTAACTCCCAAGGAATTCCTAAAATTGTGTCAGTGAATAAGTTAAATACACAGATAAATCTTTGGTGAAATTATAAAATTGAAGCACAACGAACAAAAAGTATTCCAATTCTAGGAAAAAAATGTACTTGAAAAAGATCAGCACATTGACTTAATTCTTTTTCTTTAGATATTTTATAAAAGTCATTGGTGGTTGAGTTTTAAATTTCTTCCTTTATGATTTGAAATAACTTTGATATTCATATCCTGCTTTTTGAAAGGAACATCCATGTAAGGCTAACGATATGACAAAATCTCTTGTTCAGTATCAAAATTCAACAAGAATATTCAGTTCATAGCAGAATCTCTTATGTTTTATACCCTTTCCAAGTTTTTATAGACACCATCAAATATGAATAACGACTTAAGCTATCATTAGCAACTGTATTGTTAATTATCTTTTATTTTTAAAAAATATTTAATTTATTATTTTTATTTTATGTGTATGAGGCATTGCCTGCATGTATGTAAGTGCACCTGTGTCGTGCAATGCCAGTGGAGGTCAGAAAAGGGTGTCAGATCCCTGGAACTGGATTTATGGATGGTTGTTAGCTGCCATGTGGGTGTTGGGAATCGAACCTGGGTCCTCTGCAAGAGCAGCCAGTGCTCTTAACTGCTGAGCCATCTCTCCAGTCTCTGTTCTTTATTTCTGAAAGACAATTTTGCCAAGAGAATTTAGGACTGACGGGCTGTTTGTTCCTGGACTGTGCCATCCGCTGCTCATGGCCACCAATGTTTCAGAGAAGAAATCAGCTGTTAACTGTGTTGAGGCATTCTGGTATAAGACACATCTCTTTTCCTGCTTTCAAAATCCTTTTGCTTTGGTGTTTGGTACTTTGATTATAATGTATTTAGGCAAGGATCTCACTGGGTTTATACTAACTGGAATTTGTTGAGTTGTGTATGTGTAGATTAATACTGGTCATCAGTTTTGGCAATTTCCAGACATTATTTCTTCGGACTTCTTGCCTGCCTCTCTCTGGTTCTCCTGGATGCACATATGGGCACACCTGGTAGAGCCCGCAGGTTTCTGGTAGAGCTCAGTTAATGTTTGTTTCCCTTTCTGTTTCCTCCACTGTATAATCTCAGCTGAACTTCAAGTGTGCTGATCTCTTCTGTCTGTCAGAGTCTGCTGACAAACTTCTAGAATACATAAAACAAAACAACAAAACAAAACCTCCATTACCGAATTCTTCAACTCTGGAATTTTTATTCTTTTTTTTTTCTTTATGTGTCTGTCTCTTTCTTGATGTTCTTTCTGAGATGGGACAGGATTGTCAAACTTTGCTTTAGTTCTTCAGACATGAACACCAGCTTCTTTGAATATATTTGAAATAGTAGCTTAAATCAGGATGATGATCATGCCTATAATCCCAACACTTGAGATATAGAGGGAGAAGGATCATGAATTCAAGGCCAGTCTGGGCTACATAGTGAGACATAATCTCAAAAAGTCAGTAAAAAGGTGAATTAAACTTCTGGGCATGGAGCTGGCAGGATGACTCAGCAGGTAAAGGTGCTTGCTGCCAAGCCTGATGCCCTAAGTCCGATCCCTAGAACCCTAGGGATCCTTCCCTAGAAGGAGAGAACTGACTCTTGCAATTGTCCTGTGATATCTCATACAGAGCATGACATGTGCATGCGTGAACATACACTCATAAAATAATTGTGGCACACTAACTGGACTTAGTGAGTTATAAAAAATAGATATGAAGTTAGGAGGTAGATGTGTTGGGGGTATATGGGGAGAGGTGGAGGTGGGAAATTGAGGTAGATATGATCATGTTTCATTTTCTTCATGTGTGAAATTCTCAAGGATAAAGAAAAATAAAAATACTACTTTGTCCAATATGTCCAAAATCTGGACTTCCTTAAGAACAAATTCTACTGAGCGTCTCCCTCATGTATGAATTAAACTTTATTATTATTTTGTTTTCGTTTGCTTTTTTGAGATGGGGTCTCCTTGTAGCCCCAGCTGGTCTGGAACATAGACCAAGTTGGCTTTAATCTCACAGAGATCTGCCTGCCTCTGCCCCCCAGTGCTGGGATTAAAGGTGTGCGTCACCACGCCTGGATGTTCTGGGTGTTTTTGAAACAGGGTTTCACTATATAGCCCAGACTGGTCTTGAACTCATAATCCGTGTCTCAGCCTTCCAAGTGCTCCGTTTACAGGTGTGTCCCATTACTTGTGGCTTTCTGGCTAACCTCTTGATAGTACTGCCACGTGCAGATGACTGCTAAACTAGCATCTCCAGTTGTCAGCAGAAGGGCTGGGGAAGGGTCATTCTACTGAGCCAGGGCTATGAGATCATAGAGAAATAAATCCCCTGATGAGAGTCACAGGACACCAGCGTGCAAATCGAACAATCACAGTTCTCCCAGAATGGGGAGTTTGGGAGGCTTCAAACTCGTTCTTCCTCTCCAGTGGCTGCTATGCTGTTTTTATTTAGCAGAGGCTGTTGGTTTTCATGGTTACTGTACAGTTGGAGTGAGGAGCTTAGGAATAAGCCCACTTACTATGACGTAATACCAAAATGAAGCTGTTTGCTCTTGAACAAATGTGTTTCAGTTGTTGCAAGTCTCCCAGAGTCCTGAACAGGATGGTTTTGACAATTTTGTGAGCATCTTTGATACTGTGATTGCGTAGCAGACATTGGGAGGTCCTTACTGTACTGTGTCTGGTAGTGTCCCCAGCACAGTGGTGAGGTCATCCGTGATGTACGATGTAGCGTGCATCAGCAGCTCACCCATCGTCATTGCTGTGATCCCATTCTTTGGAGTCACATCTTGGCTATGCACTGGCCATTTGTTGGGGAAGATTGTTTCCCGTTTTCCAGTCTTAGGAATAATGTTCCCATAAACAGCTGTGTGCAAGTCTGTTTCCATTTTCCTTGAGTATGTTGGAGTATAAGGGAGGGGGCATATAGAAGTTTAATGCTTAACTCTTTGAGAGACTGACAGTCTATTCTCCCCAGTGGCTTTGCAGTTTTACACTCCCACCCATCTGTGCAAGAGCTCCCCTCTTTCCACGTCCCCCTCCACGTTCATTTCTGTCTTATCGCAGCCAGTGGAGTGGCTGTGAAGTGCATCCTGTGAAGTGGATTCTGGATCCTGTGAAGTGGATTCTGGATCCTGTGAAGTGGATTCTGGATCCTGTGAAGTGAATTCAGCTTTTCACAGTTGTGTGACTGTGACATTGGTCAGAACTTTCCACAAACTTTCATCTTCACGGCCTTCTTCCATCCCATAGCATCTGTGACAGTCGGAGGACTGACAGCAGGGGTGGAAAGTAGGGCGGGCATCAAAATGGGAAGGACTGGCACTAGCCATCCAATTTGCCCACTCACTGGGCAACATATACTTACTATATTAAATATATATATTAAGTATACTTAAATATACTTTAAAATATCTTATTTGTTTTTATTTTATTTGCCTGTATGTAAGTGCGCTATGTACATGCAGTGCCTGCAGAGGCCAGAAGAGGGAGACAGACCTCTTGGAACTGCACTTACAGATAGTTGTTAGCCATGGCGTAGATAGTTGTTAGCCATGGCGTAGGTGCTGGAAACTGAACCTGGGTCTTCTGCAAGAGCAGCCAGTGCTCTTAATTGTTGAGTCATCTCTCCAGTCCCCAAATACTATTTTTTTTGGTGCACAGAATATGTGCTAGATAGTTTCTAATTACTATGGATGTAAATTAATTAAAACATTTTGTATACATATGTACACACACACACACACACACACACACACACACACACACCATTTTCGGTATTGTGATTGAGCCCAGGACCTTATGCATGCTAGGAAAGCACTCTACCACTGAGCTACATTTACAGCCTCTTTAAAAATTTAAGACAAGGTTTCAGTTAAGATGCTTAAGATGGCCTTGAAATTGTGATCCTCCTGCCTCAGCCTCCCAGAGAACTCACATTACAAGTGTGTGCCACCATGCCTGGCTAGTAATTCTTATCTTTATAAAAAAATATATTTTAGTCAAGAGAGGTATCTGATAATTAGAAACAATATGTGGAATATAATGTTAGTTGAAGAAAAATCTTATAGAAATATTGAAGTAGGGAAGAGGGTGGGAGATGCCGGTGACAGAGACCAGATGAGGGTCTGCAAGTTAAACAACAGCAATCATAGGCCTCACCCGCCGAGGTAAGCTCATGGGTGAGCTTTGTTTGAACAAAGGAAATGAAGAAAGTTGTTAAAGGAGGGTGGTGAGTTGTTCTTAGCGCTGCTGTGGGTGGAGACAGAATAGGGCTGCAGCAGACAGATGCAGCCAAGTCGGTAACACAGGGGCAAGCTTAGTTTACAGGGAGACAGTAAAGAGAACTTGGAGGGGGACAGAGTCACAGCAAGGCATGTGGGTGCTTTGAATGAGAAAAATCCCCATAGGCTCAGGAATTTGGAGACCTGGTCCCCCAGCTAGTGGAGCTGTTTAGGGAGGTTCTGGGGTGTGCAGCCTTGCTGGAGGGAGCACTTCACTGCAGCAGGCTTTGGGGTTTACAGCATTGCTCCACTACCAGTTTCCTGGATAAACTCACAATGTCCTTGGGCCTCTTAGCAATATACTCCATTTCAAAGGCCAAAAATGTAGAAAATATTTGGGAGCTTTTATCTAATCCTTAAAAGATTTTAGGGTTATCTCTTCAGAGGGGGGAATGTTAGAGTAGCCAAAAGCCCCATAAAAAAAAATAAATCAAAGAAGAAGAAAGAGTACATGAAGTTATCAGAAAAAGTGATGGGGAGATATGGGAGGAGTTGGAGGGGAGGGAGTGGGCATGGATTTGATCAAAACGCCTTATATGCACATATGAAATTCTCAATAAATTTTTTATTTAAAAACAACAACAACAACAACAGCAACAAAACAGACATGTAAGTCCTGGCTAATTAGCTCTGTAGCTATGGTGAGTGGTTTGCTCAGCAGCTCTGCCGAAGTCTTCCTCCTGAGCATTGACTCCAACATCCGCTGATAGTCCCATGCCATGTGTTTAGTTAGTGGGGGTGCTGTCCATCATGGCCAGGAAGCCCTGGGAGCAAGCAGGGGAAGAATGGGGACAGGAGCAGACCACACATCACTCAGGAAGCAGAGAGCGGACAGGAGATAGGGTTGGAGTAGAAACCCTCAAGGCCCACCAGCAGTGACCTACTTCCTCCAGCAAGCTCCACCTCCTGAAGGTTGTGCAACCTTTCCACACAGTGCTGTGAGCTGGAGGCAGTGTTAAAGGACCTGAGCCTGTTGGGGACTTTCCCAATTCAAACCACATGGCCATGTTAAATTCAGGATTCAAAGCTGAGCACAATCATTGCACAGACTGCTGAAACAGGTCTCAAAAGGTAATTTTATGTAAGCATAAAACACAAGTATGTTTTGGGGCTTTTGTTCAACTTTTACTTAGCAAAGTAATCAGTAAGATATTAAATTGACTTCAAAGTTCCTTCAAGAAGCTGCGTATCTCTGGACAACTTAGCAAGGAAATGTTAGATTAAAATTGCTGACTGTGACACTAAGCTATTATTATGTACAGAGCAAAGTCACTAATATACCTTTTCTTCTAGTAGAACTTTGTTTCACTTCTATTGAGACAATATGTATATTGACACTTATCTTTACCAATCTGGGAATGTTATTCAATGGAAGACATTTAAAATCACCAGATGGGCTTTTACTTCATTTAACAAGGAGAGTATGACACATTTTGCCTGTTTTCCCAGTTTTGAAGAAGATTTAATTTTCTGAGACAAGGTCCCATGTAGCCTAGGCTATTCTCCAACTCACTATGGAGCAGAGGATGTCTTTGAACTCCTGATTCTCCTGCCTTCACCTCCTGAGTGCTTGGATGACAGGTGTGTGCCACCAGGCCGGGTTTACGTGGTGTTGGGGATGGAACCAGGGGCTTTGTACACACTAAGCAAGCGATGCAGTAACAGCTGAATCCTTCACTCTGGTGACCCGAGAACATCGGCTGGTGGGAAATGTAGAGAACTAATTAGAGTCCAGGGCAACAAGGGAACAGAGCACCATGCACCATGCCGGCACAGGACAGCCACGCCTGCCAGCTCCCCTGACAGCTTCGAAACAGAACAGCAGTTAAGAGATGGTCTGAGCATGTAGAATTTTAGATGAAACCATCCATTGCGATTGATTGCAGAAACAAGATAGGAAAATAAACACAAGTTCAAAATTGTGGTTTAGAATCCAGAACAGTCGGGAAGTTGAAGGCAGAGGGAAAGATGGTTTCCGTGGCAAGAAATTTAACTTCACAGGCAGCATTTTAACATCTGATAGAGAATTGGTTATCTGTCGTGTTTTATGAATTATCTCCATTAATGGAACTTGGTAAGACACCAGAAAATGTCTAGCTCAAGAAAGGATTAGTGGGAACATTTTCTTCATAAAGCATTTACAGTTAAAGATTTCTAAAAATTCATTAAGGGGTAAGCAGTTTAAGGACAGTAAATCCAGTGACAATGTCATGTTAATCTGTAAAAATATTTAATAAGGACCGGTGAATCATGGATCAGGATTCACACTCTCTAAAGTGCATGCTTAAAGAAATAACACATTATTGAAATACATCCATCTTTAGGTAAAATGTGTCTGATCTTGCCCACAGAACCCAAATACCGCAAAAGGTTGGGGAAATCGTCGTGAACTTCTACGGGAAGCTTTGGAGACACACAACCGCTACTCATGAAGCATCTTGAGGCTGTGACATTTCTGAGGTCGTTTGTAAGATGCGGGTCACTACCAGACACAGAAATCTGCATTTCTCCCTGCGGGGACGTGTGCGCCACGGCGAGCAGAGCGCGCCGGCAGGTCTGGCTCGGGCCGCTAGATGGCGCCGCTCCGCTTTGCAAACGCGCAGGACCGGGCAGTAAGCACCCGGGTGCCGCGGAAACTGCTCTGCAGCACCCGAGGCTCCAGCGCTGCGCTGGCCTCACAGGTGCGCGCTGCGACCGCTCCACCGCGCAGACGTTCTGTCCCCGCGCTGTGTGGATGGAGGTGTGAGGACACACACAGTTAACCCAGGCGTGCAAGAAAACCTTGAACCGCAGAATACTCTAAAAATAGCGTGCGTCCAGTCCGGGTTCCGGTTAGGAAAGGTTAGGAAGTGCAGACGTCCAGGGAGCAATAAAACGTCGTACTCTTCCCACGCAGGTCTTAGAAAAGCAAAGGCTGGAGATACTGGAAAGCTAGGACACCCCCAAATGCGTCCCCCCGGGGCCACTACACGTCCCCCCCCTCTTAGGAGACTGCGTTTCTGGACCTCTGCAGATTCTCCTCTGCGGTTTAATTCTGAACGCCCTCCCATGGCGATGCAGGAGGAACCCTGGTGACATTTGCTTGGAGAGCCACAACCAGCCCCCTGGGGTTTTAACTCCTGTAAACTAAATGGTTGAGGGGGACACTGGAGGAAGCAGGTGCATTTATTTACCAATATTCTGAGGCAGGATCAGAAGTAGGCCAGTCTTCCCTAAATACAAAAGAGGATTACAAGCTATAACAGCTTTTAATTGAATCACAGGTTCTTTTTAGGAAAGGTTGTCTCCCCAACACTTTTTATTTTTAAAAAATATTTTATTCCCCAGGCGTGGTGGCGCACGCCTTTAATCCCAGCACTTGGGAGGCAGAGGCAGGCAGATCTCTGTGAGTTCAAGGCCAGCCTGGTCTACATAGTGAGTTCCAGGACAGCTGGGGCTACAGAGAGACCCTGTCTCAAAAACACCAAAAAATAATTATTTACAGTTATTTTTATTTTATGAGTGTATTGCCTGCATGTAGGCAGGTGCACCGTGTGGTGCAATGCCTCCGGAGGTCAGAGGAGGCGTTGGATCCCCTGGAACTGGAGTTACAGCAGTTGTTAGCCAACATGTGGGTGCTGGGAATTGAACCCAGGTCCTCTGCAAGAGCAGGCAGAGCTCTTAACCACTGAGCCATCTCTCCTGGCCCTCTCCCTAACACTTTAAATGAAGCAGATGATGATTTTTAGACAGAAAAATAGTGATACTAATGTTTCTGGAAGAAAGTATGTTTCAGAAAGTTCAACTCCAATATGAAGAAGGCTTAGGAAATCGTTTTTGCTTTTATTTTCCCCTTTTAATGCACCAAATTAATGTATTAAATGAACCCCTCTCAAATGAAGCCTAAATGAGTTCTTTCAAGAATTGTTTATAAGTGATGAGAGTGTCTTAGTTTATACAGAAGGAATTTTTTCTTGTTACAATGATGTACTTTACTGTTAATGACATTGTAGATTAAGTAGAGATAGCAAGTATAGCATGCTTATGCTGGTGCTGGTAGAATACAATGTAGCTTTTAAATGTATCAGCTTTAGGTTTTAAGACCTAGAACCAGCACTGTTTGGAGTGTGGTGCTAGCCTCTAATGCTTAGTGTTCCTCCCTGTGAAGGAAGGGAGGTGACAGTGTGGTTTCCCCTAGGAGATGATCACATAGCTTGCTCAGCATTGTTTGGGCATACGGTCTACCATCAGGCAGTGCTAACAACTCCTTGGTCATTAGCCATTACTGCCAGTGACCATCATGAGATGTCATTGTGTTTCTTGAAGAGTCTGAAGCCCTTTCGTAGCACATCCATAGTTAGATATAAAAACCTTAGGCTGGGGAAATGGCTCAGTGTATAAAGTACTTGCTGCACAAACATGAGGACCTGAGTTTGTGCACCCAGCGCCCACACATATGCTGGGTGGGTTTGGTAGCCCACCTTGTGATCCATCTGTCTAAAAGTACAGAGGGCCCCAGGGCAGGATGGCTAGCAAGAAGAGCTGAGTCGGCAAGCTCTGAGTTCAAGTGAGAGACTCTGCCTCAGTGAAAAAGGTGGAGGTGATTGAGGGAGTCATTGTCAGCGTCTGGCTTCCAGACTCATGGGCATATATGTGTCTGTGCACCTGCGCACTTGAAAACATGCGTACACACATGCGTACCTCACAGATGTACACACGCAAGAAAGAGTTTTGTTTCTTTTTTCCACATCTCCATGCAGGAAAGAGGAGGTCTCTGCCCATAGTGATCCTAGAGGACAGGTGTCTTCCCACAGTGATTTTAGAGGACAGGTCTCTGCTTACAGTGATCCCAGAGGACAGGTGTCTTCCCACAGTGATTTTAGAGGACAGGTCTCTGCTTACAGTGATCCCAGAGGACAGGTGTCTTCCCACAGTGATCCCAGAGGACAGGTGTCTTCCCACAGTGATCCCAGAGGACAGGTCTCTTCCCACAGTCATCCTAGGTGGCCTCATCCCTTACAGGGCATCAGAAACCATCACTAGCTGGCTCTCTCATATTTATATCTTGATGTTGGAACTCTTCTTCTGAAGTTCTCGGTGGCTAAGTCCACTTCCCCCAGAATCTGTGTTGAAATGGCATTTAAGCATATTTAAGTTGGTGTGGTTTGTTTTCATTTCCCTCCCCAAATCCTTTCCACCCAACAAGCCCCTTCTCAGCCAAGAGTAACATCCGTTCAGCACCTGGTAGGGTGATTTCTCTCAACCATTTCCTAGAATCCTTTAGTGCATCCAGATAGCTCCACCATCCAGATTTGTGTCAACACTGACCTATTTTTAAAAATATTCATTTTTTTTATTTTATGTGTATGTGTGTATTGCCTGCATATAGGTAAGTGCACCCGTGTCGCGCAATGCCTGCGGAGGACAGAAGAGACTGTTGGATCCCCTGGAGTTATGGACAGTTGTTAGCTGCCATGTGGGTGCTGGGATTCGAACCCAGGTCTTCTGCAAGAACAGTCAGTGTTCTTAACCACTGAGCTATCTCTCCAGCCCAACACTGGATTATTTTATCACATTTGTTTATTTATGTGTGAATATATGTGTGCACATGCATGTGTGTGCCACTGGGTGCTGCAGAGAGCAGAGGGTAACTTGTGAGAGTTAATTCTCTCTATCATGTGGGTTCTGGGTGAACTCCAGCATCTTCACCATCTCCCTGGCTTGCCCTGCACCCTGGGCCCGACCTGCATACCCTGCACTCCCCATGGGCTCCCTGTCTTCGCTGCAGAGCACATGGGAGTGATCTTGTAGAAGCATAAATCAGATCATCTCGGTCCTGCTTCAAATCCTGCAGGGCGTCTTGTTAGCCTCAGAAGAAGCACCCAATTTACAGTGCAGCCCAGGGGACTGTCTGCTCATCTCCCCTGAGCCTGCTCCCCCTTGCTGTCTGCTCCTCTCCCCGGCACCTGCTCCCCCTTGCCTCTTCAACAGGCCACACTGAGTTCATCTCAGGACCTTGCACACTCTGTCCCTTTTTATCCGCTGCCTTGCTCTTTCCAAGTAGGTCCCCTTTGTGCAAGCAATGCGGGCCCTTGTTTTCTATTGTGTTACCTTGTTTCATCTTTTTAAGGGGTTTGCCAGTGCCTCGAACTTTTACCCATCTCTTATTTTTTTCCTTCTTCACATCGTGTATCCACGGTGTGTTTGAGTTTTTGTACACTCCATACAATAGATCTTAATCAAACTTAGGCGCCCCCTCCCCCGACCTTCCCTCCCGTACTCCCCCTCCACCAGATTTCATGCACTCTGTTGTCACACATGTTAAGGTCTGTCTGGTCAAGCATTTGTACCCAGAAGTCCCAAGGTGCAAGTTCATCCACTGAAGTCTAGTGTCTCTTCCTTAAAGATCAACCCTCCCTCATCTAGCAGTCATCGACTGCTAAGTTCCTTGGCTAAGGCTGCCCATATTCCCAGTTCTATGCTGGATTTTTGTCTGAGTTTTCATGGGTCTTGTGCACGCTGTCACCATTGCTACAAGTTCCTATGGGCAAGTTCCCAGAGGCTGAAAGCCTCTGTTTCTTATGTTCATGTACCAACCCTGGCTCTTCCAGTCTTTCTGCCTCTTATTCAGAAATGGTCCCTGAGCCATAGGTGGATACGGTAGGATAATTGCTCTTTAACAGCAAAGGACTCTGTGTCCCTTGATATATTCTATCCTTAGCCTCTGGAGTGATGCTGTGATACTATGGGGGACTTAGCAGACTGACCGTGGGTACCATCCTCTGTGTAGCAGGGTAGGAAAAGAAAAAGGAACCCAGTTTAGGATTAAAACTTCTGGCTCTGGACTTAGCTGTTCTTACTCACTGGTGGGTATTATGCTGTAAGCATTTTGGCAAACTGCTTCATAACTTTTCAAAAGATTGGGACTACAAATTAAGAAACAAATAAAAAAGATTGTAAGACACCAGCATAGATTATGCCCTGCCTTCCTTTCCCACTGACTGATTCTTTGTTCTTAACATGAGACTTATAATAATATACATGTGATCAGGGGATTTTCAATATATGGGACAGGATAATGCAAGGAGAGGATAGATGTATAAGCCAGCTGGATCCATTTGGAAAAAGGAACTCCAAACCCAACCCCTACCTCACACCATGCATAAAATATGATCTCAAAATACACACTGGACATACATGTAAGCACTAACACTCTGAGACGTCTAGAAGAAAAACATCAGGGAAATACTTGGAAATCTTAAGGAAGGCAGGTATTTCTTAGGTCGCAGGAAGCCTGAACTGTAAAACCATTAAGAAATTTGACTTCCTCAATATTCAGAATTTTTGTTCTTCAAAAGAAACCTTTGGGGTCTGCCCACCTTGGACTCAGACAGGCATAGCATTTCCTTTTCTTCTATCTCTTTCTCTGGATGCTGGCAGGAGCCCAGATGTGTTTCCTCTGGTACTGTGGGCTGTTTCGCTCCTCCTCCAAAGCTCCCTCCCCACTGTGTGCTGTGTGACTGACCTCTCTATTCAGGCCCAACCCAAACAGCTTGGCCTTTTTCTTTTCCCCATCCTCCTCTTGCAGGCAGCTGCTGAGATTTGCACTTGCCTGCCCTGGGATTTTGATTTTTAAATGCTAATAAAATTGTCCTCGGCTCAAAAAAAAAAAAAAAAAAAAAAAAAGATAAAAAGGAAAAAGAAAAAGAAAGAAAAAGAAAATTTCAAGGAAATAAAAGTTAAGCTTAGGTAGAGAGAGAATATTCTCAGTGCAGACAAGGGCCTGCATGCAAATATTGAAATGAATTATCCAGTATGAAGACAACCTAATAAGGGACACTGGGCAAAAGGTTTCAACAGAAGACAAACAAAAGGCCAATGAAGAGATGCTTAGCATCATTAGTCTCCGGGAATTGCAAGCTAGACTCACCAGTTGTGTTACCATTTCCTACCCATAGGAATGGCTGGAACAAATGACTAGCAATGCAAGATGTTGATAAGGTTGTAGAAAATGAGAACCCTAATCTATTCTCACAGGGCTATAAATGCTCTGTTTTCAAAACAGCTCCTTACAATACAAAAGTCAAAATGGGTTTTCATACAGATTTGTTTGTGCATGTATATAGTATCTTGTATACATGTGAGTAGTGTCTGCAGGCATGTGTGCTCACATGTGTGTTGGGAACATGTATGTGCACGGGTATGCTTGCTCATGTCAAGGCCTGAAGTTGATATTGTGTGCCCTCCTCAGTTGCGCTCCACTTTATTTACTGAGGTAAGGTCTCTTGCTGAACGGGGAGCTCTCCAGTTCTGACTGGTCTAACCTAGCGCCTTGGCTAGCCAATCCCTTGTCTCTGCTGGTTTCCAGGCAGCCGCCACACCTGCTCAGCTTTCATATGGGTTTCGGGATCCGAAGTCTAGTCTTTGCGCTCGTGTGGCAAGCCCTTTTATGTATCATCTACTGAGCCCCTGTTTATAGTATCTTAATCCACAAGGTCTTCAAACCGAAAAGCAGCCTAAATGTCTACAACACACACCCTGCTGGACATCCACACAGTGTGGCCAGAGCACCACTCAGCAATGAAAAGAAGTGAGACGTGCAGCAATCTGTGTGAACCCTGAGAACAGGATGCAGGGTGAAACAACTTTACAGTTTCAGTATGTAAAGTCTAGAGGAGGTGGAATCCAGAGGCGGAAAGCGCAGCAGTGGTTACTCTGGGAAAAGGTGGAAACTGTGGCTAGCTCAGTGCACCTTGGCTATGCTGGCGGCCACAGCACGGTTGCACACATTTGCCAAAACATCACACTGGACACTTAGAACAGGTGTGCTTTTCGTTCATAAATATCCCTGGTGTAGATGATTTGCAAAGGAAAACACAGTGTGGGTCATCACTTGGAATTACTGTGAGAACAACTATAACGATCTATTCTTTAAACGCGTGCAGTAAACTAAGTACATCTGAATGGAGCTGGGTGTATACCTTCTCTCCTTTGGGCAAGAACTGTCAACTGACTTTCTTTTCCTGGGAGCATTAGGAGGTGCCTTTGAGTTCCCAGTCATGAAAGTTAGCCGAGTGGTCAGGCACAGCTGCTCATATTCTGAGTGAGGGACCCAAGGCCTCTGCTTGGCTCTTTGAGCCTGGAAAATTGATTGAGAGTCAGGGGTTCACTGACGTCTCATCGCAGAGGGCGGCTCTTTCTCACCCACCACTGTCCCCTGTGATAGAGCCGCCTGGTGGGTTGCAGAGCGAGAAGGAACTTTGGAGATGGCGGAGTTCAGCCAGCAGCCTCTTGGCAGAGCGGCCATCACCTCCACCTGTGTTGTCCTTTTCACCTCCCCAGGGTCTAAGAATGTCTGCCCCTCGTTTCCCTTCTCAAGTCTGGCTCTTTTCCACTGCTTTGACTTTTGTATCTAAATTTCACCTACCCACAGTGGAAGGTTAAAATTCATTATGCAAAGTCAAGCAAAACTCATGCTGAAGATCATGATGTAAATCAGCCTTGTTTATTGCCATTTACATAAACACATGCATTAGATGTGCAAAGTGCCCATCTCCCTGCAGTGGGCCTCATGATATTCCTGGGCTAATTTACTTCCCAGAAGTTTCTCTTAGCTTGATGACTGTTAGGTAACAGCAGATTTTGATGCCTTCATTCACCCTGAGTGAGGGAAGACAGGGGTGGAGGGCAAGTGTGGCTCACGGTCAGCCTCTTCTCTGTGGCTTACCAGTAACTGGATTGCTCCCCCTCCCACAAGTCAAGTTCTCATGTATCCCAGGCTGGCTTCAAACTCACTGTGTAGCCCAGGATGACCTTGAACTCCTGATCCTCTTGCTTCCAGCTTCAGTGTGAGGACTATAACTGTGCACCACCAACCTTTCGAGTGCTGGAATTATAGGTGTATACCGCCATGCCTGGCTGTGTTGTCTTAATCTTGGCTAAATTATTCAACATCTCTAAGTCTCCAAGTCCTTAAAATAGAAGTTTTAAATGTTACCATCATCCATCTAGACCTGTTTCCTCCCTCCCTCCCTCCCTCTCTCTCTCTGTCTTCCGTCCTTCCCTCCCTCCCTCTGTGGATATTTGACAATAGCTCTTCTCCCCTTTCCTACCTCTTCTAGTCTCATGATTTCCTTAGGAATTAGGAACTGGTTCGAGTGTATACAAAGCAGAAAATGTTTGGCTGGTGCAAGACAGGGCTTGGCATTCATCTGTGGAATCTATAGTTTAGTCTGACTGAGCTCTGGCTGGCCCAGTCACTGACCACTAGATAATACTGTTTCTGTAGTCTTTGTATCAAAGATTTACAGATGAAGTAGATACTGAGAATCTCTCCGTCTACTCAAAGTTGCTGTCAGGAAGGAGTTTAGCTACTTTCTGGTATCAACATGGTGAGCCCTGTGTTGGCTGCATCAGTTAACATTGTGTGGTTGACTTTCCAGCCTTTGAAAAGGAGCAGAGATGATTTGTAACATCATTTAAATTTGAAACATAAGTAGCCCACAGTATTTCCTTCATAGACCTACATGTCTTTTCCTCAGACCTACTGTGTTTTCCTCATAGACCTACTGTGTTTTCCTCATAGACCTACTGTGTTTTTCTCATAGACCTACTGTGTTTTTCTCATTAGAGTCTTTCTCAGGTGTCTGTGTGTGCACTCTGGCAGGTGTTGGGATGGCAAAGCAAGCAGAGTGTTGAGTATGGTTATAAGAACTTCTGGAATTTTCAGGGTGAGTAGGGATTCCCAGTATAAAATGGCAGAGCTTTCAACTGCAGGATGAAGCATGGTAAAAACATGTGTAGTGCTGGTGGAAGTGGCCAGGCTGACAGCTGTCCAGGAGCTGGCCCAGCATGTTAGGTGGTGAGGGACAGGGTGGTGGAGGAAATGGGAGGGTCTATGTTTGGAGTCTTACCAAGGACGAAGAGTGAGCATGGGATCAGAGGTAGACTCCTTGGGTTGCAATTTTTTCACACATGGTCTTGCTATGTAGCCCTGGCTGGTCTGGTACTGGCTGTGTAGCCTAGGCTGACCTCAAGGCAATCCTTCTACCTTAACCTCCTGAATGTTGGGATTACAGATGTGTACAACCACCCCAGCTTTTGAGATTGTAATTTCCAAAGGTCAGTGAGTAATGCTACAAGTTACTGTGTGGCTTTGGGATCATACATGCTTATTCCTGGTGCTTGTGGGGGCATGGTTATAACAGAACAGTCATGTAGCCGAAATGGCCTGGAGGCCATTGTCATCGCAGCTGGGACAGAGTTGTGTCATGATGTGGTCTCACGATATTTTTCTAGGAGTATTAAATTGGCCCTTAAAAAGTTCCATCCCAGAACTAGAAGTGAAGACCAAGAACAGGTAATTCTCTAAGTCCAGATGCTTGTGGGGATGGAGGGCAGAGTCTTTCCTCCTGCTGCTGGTACTGCTGGGGTACTTTGAACTCCAGAGTTCAAGCAGAGGCATGCTATTTATTTATTTAATTTTGTTGCACTAGGGGATGGAACTCAGGCTCTCACATATGCTAGGTAAGTGTTCTGCTACTAAGCCACACCCCAGTCCACAACATACTCTTAAGAATGTAATAGGCTGGGTGCGGTGGTGCATGCCTTTAATCCCAGCAGTCCGGAGGCAGAGGCAGGCGGATCTCTGTGAGTGCAAGGCCAGCCTGGTCTACATAGGCTACATAGCAAGTTCCAGGCTAGCTAGCCAGCCAGGAGGACTTCAAAGAGAGACCCCATCTCTCTCACACACAAGAATATGTGCATTAATGAGTCAGTTTTGTTAATATTCGGTCTACATGCTTATTATATAGAAGAGGATGTATTTTTTTGTAATATAGGTTCTTCAATATTTTCAAAGTTGTCTAGGAATAAAACTACATTGTTTTCAGGAAAATGGGTGCAACTGACAGTCATCATGTTAGGTGAAATAAGCCAGGCTCAGGGAGACCAATCCTGTGTTTTCTCTCAGTAGATACATATGATGCACATATATGACTTGGGAGTGGAAGAGGACATCAGGGAAGGAGGCAGGAGAAAGGGCGGGGTATGAAGAGGTCAAAGTAGTGACACACTTGAACGTAACCCACCAGTCACCCTGTACAATAAATGTGTGCAAAGAATGTTTTTACTTAAAACAGTAAGCTCTGGGAGGGTAAAAGAAGCCCTGAGACCCAGAGAGTGTCTTATGGTGCGAATGCTTGACTCATGCTGTAATTTTGCTGCTGTTTGCTTTGTGTGTTTGCCTTTCTTTCTCCCCATTTTGTCTCATTTTCTCTTGCAGAAATTGGCTCTTTCGGCTTTTGTTTCCTCTGACTGTCCTCAGCACGTCTCTCTGGATCACAGGCAGCATGACTAAGGCTTATTTGGGGGGGATAAGAATCAAATATGTAGGTAGGATTATTTTTCTCCTGGAAAAGTACATCAGGTTTTCAACCTGACCACGCTTCTGTCAGTTCCCTTCAGAAGACGGCCTTCCCTTTAACTAAGGCTGTGTCCGCAGAGATGTACGGCATCTTGTTTACGAACCTCTGTCCACCAGCGCTTACTTTTCTAAAACTCTCAGTCACAATGTCCTGCCTCCTCCAAGCCGAACCGCAACAAAGACAAGTCTCATTTTTCTTTCTCTGTTTTCAGCCTTCGTGGAGGCCAGGCATAGAGGTCAGCATGGCTGTCCTTGAGGTCTTAAGCACATTTCCCCACTTAGTCTGAGCTTCTCCTTTCACTTCTTCCTCTGAGCTATCTCTGGTTCTGGGTGCTCTGCTGTGCCTTGATGTCCCCGTCCTGCATCCATCTTCACAGACTGTCTTCATTTGCTTTTTGGGCCAAGCGTGCTCTTACTGTCAGTCTGCTCCACTGAGCACCTATGCCTACCTTAGACCTCGGGCCTCCTTGTTAGGATGTCTGCTTACGTTCTGGCCCTTGGCAGCTTTGACTGGTAGTTGCTGGGGGTGAGATGGCCATCTAGTTGGGGAAGATAAGGAGAAGGGCCAGTGGGTATGTCTTAATGTTGGCTGTGTATGCAAGAAGACAGTTTTTTTAAATTAAAAACAATTTTATTTATTATTTTTATTTTATGTGTATGAGTGTATTGCCTGCGTGTGTGAGTACACCCGTGTCATGCAATACCACGGAGGTCAGAAGAGGGCTTCGGATTCCCCTGGAACTGGAGTTAAGGACGGTTCGTAGCCTCTATGTGGGTGTTGGGAATATAACCCAGTCCTCTGCAAGAGCAGTCAGTGCCCTTAACAGCTGAGCCATCTCTCCAGCCCCTGCAATAAGAACGTTTTGACTATGAGTGCATGGTGCAGATTAACACAAGCAAAGTTGGTTAAGATGGGTTTTACTCATAAAACATAAAATTGAGAAGATTTTAATCGATCCAGCAAAGAATATTATTAGTGATATATTTGGGGTGCCTTAACTTAGGGTGACTGGTCAGATTATGGAGACACCACGCCATCTTGCTCCAACACACAAGACTTTATCTGTCTAAAGTTATACTGGGAAGGGATGGGGGATTCTGGGAAACACACACATGCAGGTCCACAACATGCTCTGAAGATGATGGAGGAATGTTACTGCGAGTGTGCGTGTGTGAGAGAGTGCACAAGTTCACGAGGACACACATGTCAAGTGTATTGGCAGTGGCTGAGTGCGGGAGCCATGTCCTCTTTTTGTTCTGCAAGATTTCCTCTTGTTCCTGACGAAGTAGGCGTTCTAGATTAACTGGTCGGAATTAAGAGGTGTGTATGGCAGAGCCAGCCTTTTGGCTTGGCTTACCCCGGGCCCAGTGCTGTGCTGTGTTTGAAGGGCTGTGCCAAGCTCCGCTTCCCACGAAGACTTGTTGCAATGCATGCAATTTTCCATTGCACATACAGCAGCTGGGGCTGGGGAGATACCTCAGTGGTTCAGAGCCCTGGCCATTCTGTCAGAGGATTCCCAGCACCCACAAGGAGGCTACCAACCACCCACAACTCCAGTTCCAGGGGAATCCAATACCTTCTTCTGATCTCCACAGGCATTGCATGACCTGGGTACATTACATACATGCAGGCAATATACTCATACACATAACTTAAAATTAATAAGTAAATAAAAAGCAGCCATGCAGTATCACCTGGGAGACATTCCTGATGGGTTTATTCCCATAGTATTTACAGCAGGAGGCTCTGTCTGAGGAGGAAGGAGTTCAGTGAGCAGCCTTCGCTTGGGTGTCAGTGTGGAGGCATGGAAACCTATACTTCCTGCAAGAGCATATCTGGGAGCCAAATCTGTGTCAACTGTTCAATGAGGGAGTGAGGCTAAAGGCTGCATAGAATGACATCTTATCTGTATTCACTCACGTGCTCATCGCTTACTGGTTAATTCATTTGCTCATTTTCTGTGCACTGTGTACCAGACCCAGGATGAGGCTCTGTGGACAGAAAGCCAGATCCAGGATGAGACTCCGTAGACAGCAAAGCCAGACCCAGGATGAGACTCCGTAGACAGCAAAGCCAGACCCAGGATGAGACTCCGTAGACAGCAAAGCCAGACCCAGGATGAGACTCTTTAGACAGGAAAGCCAGACCCAGGATGAGGCTGTAAAGACAGCAAAGCCAGACCCAGGATGAGGCTCTTTAGACAGGAAAGCCAGACCCAGAATGAGGATCTTTAGACAGCAAAGCCAGACCCAGGATGAGGCTCTTTAGACAGCAAAGCCAGACCCAGGATGAGACTCTGTAGACAGAAAGCCATAGTTACTCCTCTTAGGAACCCCACAGGCCAATGAACAGAAAATAACATCCAACGTGGGCCAGAGGAGCAGGGAACGAGAAACTGATGACAGAGCTGTGATGGGACGGACCACAGGGTAGTGACAGGCTAGCCGAGGACTTGCTCAGGGAGCTCATGCCGGAGCCACTCATCCCCCCAAGTGCTTGTTGCCCATCACCTCACAAGAGTCCCATGAAGTAGGTGTCATCTCCGCTTTATCACTGAGAAAACGGAAGCACCAAGTGGCTTAGTGGTTTGTAGTCTTGGGAATACAAATCCAAGTGGCCTGGCTGCAGAGCCTGTGTATCTGTGATCACCACGTGCTGCCCGGAGAGGTGGAGAGAGGAGTTGCAGAGTGAGACTCATTGCAATGCCACAGAAGACTCAGGCCAAGGGCAGCACTGTGGGGAGCTGAGCACAAGAGAGGAATGATGGAAAGGAGATGGAAGGGGGCCCAGACAACAGCAGCGGCAGTGACTGGCTGGTGAGACTGCCGGGAGCCTGCAAAGCACTTTCTCCCACAACAGTCTTGTTCTACTCTTTCCTGACAGCTGTGTAAGAAGGTGGCATCAGGATTCTAGTCCCGTTTCATGCATGATGCAGCCGCAGCTCTTTGGGGAGGACGGTATCTAGCTCACACAGTTCATAGATGCTGTCCGCCTAGCTCTGCATGCGTTCAGGTTGTCCTGATGCCTGCATCCAGTACAAACTTTGCAAAGACTGGAGTAACCCTTGCCTGCAGGACAGATGAAGAACTTTGTACTTGGCCAATTGCTGGTCTGTCTTCCAGCTCCAGATTCACAGCTGCTCCTTGGAGTTTGAGGAGGAACAAGTGGAGTTCTTGTAAGCAGGGACTGCTGTGAGCAAACGCACAGGGGATACTGACATCTCTTTGGTTCTCTGTAAGCTCCCTAAAGTGTGGGTTGATAGATTCCTTTGTGTAAATATGGCAGAGAGTGTGGGTGAAAGAAAGATGGTGTATAGGGAGTCTGAGCCTCAGGTTTGAATCTCAACCCCAAGGCTACGCTAAGCAAACCTCAGTGATGTGTGTGTGTGTGTGTGTGTGTGTGTGTGTGTTTGTGTTCAAAAGTAAAATAGGAATATTAGCACACTATTTACAATTGCCAAGAGACAGAAATCTATCAATGGATGAATGGATAAACAAATGTGGCATATGCATACCATGGAATAGTATTCAGCTTTCAAAAGGAGGACATTCTGGTCCATGTGATCCCAAGGCATTGTGTTAAGTGATATAAGCCAATCACAAAAGGACATGCAACAGGTGATTCTCTAGGGAGAGTTTCTCTAGGAGTTTCCCTATGTCCACAGACGTGGGAAGAACACACCTGCTCTCCACATAGCAACTTCAAGAACTAAAGGACATATTGACTTGAAGGCAGTTGCTCAGGAAATGTTAATCTACTCACTTCCCCAGGGTGGTGCATGGTGATCCCATTCCCAGAAGCTCCTAGAGTTTGGGTTTTGAACCTTTACTTTGCAATCTTCTGTGGAATGTGAACCCTCTTCTAAAAAAACCTCTTGTGATCTTTGGCAGGGGTGTGTAGATACATATATACATATACACTGCTTGGCACTGTTTGAGAGCTGTGTGTGTGTGTGTGTGTGTGTGTGTGTGTGTGTGTGTGTGGTTGCGGTTCTGTATGTAGGCAAGTGGTGCATAGACTCTCATTGGGAGGAGGTCGATATAAAGCATCAAGAATAAAGGGCGTGCAGTTTCAGGGATGTTTTATTCATTTTATCCTCCTTGCTTAGCAAGGAGCCTGACATAGCAGGTGCTTTCTACATAATCGTGAGTAAATGAATGCAAGCAGACCAACATCAGCATGCAGATGATTTGCAGGGACAGGGACAGCAGACATGCTTGCCTGAACATCAGACATCAGGTGGGGAGGATGTGCCAGAAGAGGAAACAAAAGAAGAAAACGCAAGCTGGGCATGTGGCACAGGCCTTTAATCCCGGGGAAGTCGAGGTAGGAGGATCAGGAGTTCAAGGTCAGCCTCGGCTACATAGTAAGGGTGAGGCCAGCGTGGGCTATCTGAAACCCAGTCTCAAAAGAAACCAACCAACTAAATGAATGAATGAACGAACAAACAAACAGCACTGGGCTTTAATCTCCAAGCAGATCAGGAGACATGATAGATTTTTGTTAATTTGCTGTGTTTAGTACGAGGGTTTGAGTGGATCTGTTTCATGCTTGAGTTGATATAGCTGAGGACTCAAAGTTAGACCCACGGCTCATGTGAAGACTGTCCAGGAGATTAGGAAGACGTCTGGAGGGTGGGCTGCTGTGTCTGCCCTTCTATGATCATGTACACTTCCAGTGGCTTGCGTGTTGTGGTCTTTCTTCTGGTCTGTGTGCACTGTGATGCTGGTACTTTAGCTCATGTACCTGGCTAGCAATCATTCATACTCTGTGCTCGAGGATATTTTCCGGCTGTATGGTGTTATGAGCAGTCTTGAGATTTTCCATTGACTAAGTGTATTAGTTACTTTTCTGTTGCTGTGAGGCAACTTTACAAGAAGGAGTTTACTTGAGCTTATGGTTCCAGAGGGAGAGTTCATGATGGTGGGGAAGCATGGCGCAGACAACTGGAGCAGGAAGCTGACTGCTCCCATCTTGACAAAGGGAAGCAGGGAGGGCAAATTGGAAATGGTAAGGCCGCGAAACCGCAAAGCCTTCTGGTAGAGCATCTTCCTCCAGCAAGGCCACACCTTGCTGGTCATAGAGAAGAACCGAGTCCTGAACACACAGTTATATATAGATGTATGATCATGAATGGTGGAGAATGAGGAGTCAATCATGTTTTCTGTTTAGTTTCTGATTTTTAAGTTTTTCTTTGATGAGAATATTTTTTCCATTTTTTGGGGGGGATTTAGACTAATGTTTTTTTTTTTTTTTTTTTTTCGGTCTTTTTTGAGATAGGGTCTCTCTGTAGTACCAGCTGGCCTGGAACTCACTATGTAGACCAGGCTGGCCATAAACTCACAGAGATCTGCCTGCCTCTACCTCCCAAGTGCTGAGACTAACGGTGTGTGCCACCACGCCCAGCCTTGGATTTAGATTGATCTTTATTTCAAGGAAATCAACAGTAATATATCTGAATTTGCTTAACTGAATTTTCTGCCAAAACATTATATAATACATTTTCAAAGACACTGACTAAGTAAGAGCAATGTCTCCTTTCTGTTTTCTTGGCTAGTCATTTAAAAAATTTTATTTGTTAGTTTTATTTTATGTGTATGAGTGTATGTGTGTGAGTGCATCCGGGTCATTCAATGCC
This sequence comes from Nannospalax galili, assembly GCF_000622305.1. NCBI lineage: Eukaryota > Metazoa > Chordata > Mammalia > Rodentia > Spalacidae > Nannospalax > Nannospalax galili. The sequence continues at coordinate 723,280 of NW_008350011.1, forward strand.
CATGAAGGTCAGAAGAAGACAACTGATCCCCTAGAACTGGAGTTACGGACAGTTGTTAGCCACCATGTAGGTGCTGGGAATCGAACCTGGGTCCTCTGTAAGAGCAGCCAGTGCTCTTAACCACTGAGCCATCTCTCCAGCCCGTAAGTACATTTAAAAAAAAAGCTGATTGATGCCCATTGATTCTTATGTGTTAGTGACCATTTTGGAATTAAGCTTTGTAGGTTAAAAGTAGATCAAAAATGTAAAGAGGAACAGGCAAAGAAGACCGTTTCCAAGGTTATTTCAAAATGAAATATCAGTGGTGGGAAACGATTATTTTGGCAGAGATTGTACTTAAAATAACACTTGGATCTGAAAATTGAAGCTCGTCAACAGGATAATTCATAAATGGGTCCATTTCCTCTCTGCTGGTTATAAGCCAGCAGTACAGCTCAGCATATGGCTGATTATGCTGTTCCTTGGAGAGAGCAGAATTCAGTCCTAGAGGAATGGCTGTTTTCTCATGCTATGCTCAGCCCATCCACCTTTCCAAGAACTGGGAGTTTGGGTACGCCCTTCTGCTGTGAGGCTAAGGGCGTAACAGAGTCAGGACAGGCAGCGCACATGCGGTGGGGGGCATTTTTATGGCAGGTAGGACATGAGCTTGAAACAAGCTTCAATTCATGACATGTACAGTCCAGGGCACATAAAGGGCAGGCTGGCTCTGGGTTCGATAGAGTGGAAGTGCTCTTCCCTGGTCTCTCTGCTACACCAACTACACATCCTGGGTGTTGATACGAAACAGAAGACTTACCAAGGTAGAGAAGGTAGGAAGATGAGACCCTCAGGGCCTGGGGACTGTCAGTGGGGCCAGGGACCTCCAACTTCCCCTTCCAGCAGTAACAAGAGGTCTGTCTTGCTTCTGATGTTAACAGGTGAGGTGGGAAGCCTAGACTTCTGCTTCCTCCTCAGTCACAAGGTGGTGTTTCCTTCTCTTCACACAGGGTTTTACATGGGCTCTTTTGTGTTCTGTAGCCCTGTGTTCTGTTTTACAGCAGAACAGACCTCTCTGGATGTGTTCAGGTATCTTTTGACCTTGTGGTGAGAAGCTGTGAGCTCCTATATGAGACTGTAGTTTCCTCAAAGGCAGTTAGAATCTAACCCCTGAAGAGTAAATGCCACCATCTTTGAATTCGAGTCTAACCCTTAGGGGTTAGCATCTGGGCACAGAGGTACTTAACAGAAATGAGTTGGATTCTTTCTGGAGCTGGTGAGAATACGCAGGTTACCCAGCACTGGGGAATCTTAGTTTAATTAATGAGACAGGTCTTACAGAGATGAAGCCAGACATACGCAAGGTTCAGTTGTCATGACTGAAACTTGCCACAGGGTAACAGGAGAGCTGGGACAGACGGCCTCTCCAAGACCCAGTAACTTTTGCTTTCCGAGTACCCACAGGAGCTGGGAAATGACTCTTAGAGAACAAGTTAGCAAGGAGATGAATCGGATTGAGCACTGACTAATTAACCGTTGAAGAAGCGTGCTAAGGGACTGATGGTGACCCTGCTAGGGGAGGCCTGTGAAGAACTATGTGATAGCAGAGGTTTGCTGGGTACTCAAGGACTCTGCAGTCGATGACCCCGTGACTGGCCAGTGATTTCCAGGTTGTGCCCAACTAAAGTCTCTTACTTTGCCAGAGAGATTTTTCTTCTCTGGAAATCAGAATCTGCTACTGAGAATATGTTTTCTCTGGAAAGCACTGAGACATTCAGATTCTTACTTCTCTATAGGAAAATGATGGAATTGGGGTTGCACTTTGACTCAAATTTTCTGTTCCTGGACAAATGATTTCACTTCCATGCATTTCTGTTTTCTCACCTATGAGGTGGAACTCTAATTCAGTTGCTATAAAAATCCAATGAACAAACGATACATGGCAGCATCCAGCCTAGTGGCTGCAGCCTAAATTAGTCTCACTCTTCATCTTCTGATGCTAAGCTATTCTTCATACTGGGAGCAGGGAGCTGTGGGTTTTCTTAAATAATAAGCAACATCTTCTGATGACTACACATGATCTCCTAGGGCAAGCAATTCCTTCTTCAGACAACTGGGTTTATTTGTTACAAGCTCTTTCTAATTTTATCAGGGAAGATGTTTTTAGCTTCAAGTTCATATTTCAGGGTGCCTCATTGTTGACCACATAACCTGCTCACAGATATGTGTATTTGAAATAATGAAAAATAATGTGCTCAACACTGACTTGCCTTTATTTCAATGAATGTATGAAAACAGCCAAAGCAGGAAAACCCTGCTTGGGGAATAATTCACTGTCTAAGCAGACACGCACTCTCTTTTTCCTCTTGCTCATAACACTTCTATTCAGATGCTTGGCTTTGCATGAGGTCAGCCCATTCCTGTCCTCAAGTATTTATCTCCATGGCCTGTCTCTAGTCTGGCTTCTTTTTGCTAAAATCTGGAGTTAAGGTAGATGGCTGTGAGGAATAGGTAACCACCCTCAGGGGAAAGTAGGATGGCTCATAAATTAAGTGACTGCAGTGTCTGAGTGACTACAATCTGTTAACCAACTTCTACCCAACAGCACTTGCAAGGAGATGGACCATTCAGTGTGTAGAGAGACAGAGCCCAACTTTATTCTCTCAGTTTGTATCCTGCAGAGAACACAGGCTCTGCATTCGAGTTGTGCTGGGATCTTGCCTTTGATAACTTGGTAGCTCTGCCTTCTTGAGTGACTATACTCTCTGAATCTGTTTCCTTATGAAAGTATTTAAAATGGTTGATTTGTTGATAGTTACCACATATGGTAGTTAGTCTCAACTATCTACCCAATGAGATCTAGAATCATCTGGGAGACAGGCCTCTGGGCCTGCCTGTGGAAGATGATCTTGAGTAGGTTACTTGAGGGGAAAGACCCACCCACTGGGGGCTGCACCATTCTGTGGGCCAGGATCCCGGACTGTAAGAAAACTGAGCTGAGCACAACTTTCATCTGTCTCTGCTCCCTGACTTTGAATCAATGTGACCAGCTGCTGCAAGCTCCTGCCAACCTCCCTGCTCAGATGGACTGTATCTTGAACTAGGAGCTGAAGTAAACCTTTTCAAGTTGCTTTTGTCAGGGTATTTTGTCACAGCAACAGGAAAAGTAGCTAAGACGCCATGCACAAGGAGCTAAGTTCATGATTTACATTATGTCACCGTGAGCTCCATGAAGTCCATGGGATTGTAATGATGTAGCTTATTTTTCAAACAGGGAATCTGAGACCCAGAGAGCCTGAACAACTGGCTCAGGGCTTCCCTGCTAGGAAATCAAAGAAGCCCATGGGAACTTGGTCCCTCTGACTTTGAAAACTATGTTTCTATAAGACTTAATGTACAAAGCTGAAAATAATCTGACCAGCCTTGAAGGGGCTTAAAATATGAGGCAATGTACATAAAAATTTCAGAGTAGACTCTACCCTAAGAGACTATGTTCAATACATGTAACTATTATTATATAATACAGGAGGATTCTGTAGAATTGCACATAATACTTAATGGAAACAGACTGCAGTTTATTAAGCACACAAGCTTTCTGTTAAGTGGTTATTTACACTATCACATGCATTCACTGATTGGGGGATGGGGATGCAGTTCTGCTGGTAGAGCGCTTTCCTAGCATGCACAGAGCACCACGGAAACTGGGACTGGTGATGCATTCTTGCTACCTCAGCAGGAGATGGAGGCAGGAAGATCAGAAGTCCAAAGTTATCCTTGGCTATATAGTGAGTTCAAGGCCAGCCTGGGCTATATGAGACCCTGTCTCAAAGGACAAAACAAAACAAACACAAGCAATCCAAAACCCAACAATGGGCCTGGGAGATGGCTGTTGGTAGAGTGCCTGCCGCACAAGCTTGAGGACAGGATTTCAGCTCCATGGGACCCATCTGAAGGCACAGTGTGGTAGTGCACATATGTAACCATAGTGCTGGGGGGGCAGGTAGATCCCAAAAAACTCATTTCCAGCCAGCCTAGCCAAGTCAGTGAGCTTCATGTTCAGTGAGAGAGTCTGTCTCAAAAAATAAAGGTGGAGGGTTGTGGGAGACAGGTTTAAGCCTAGGGTGAAGGTCTTATTGACAGCCATACAGCAGGCCTGAGGCAACAGCCCTACTGCTGGAGCCACAAGGAACACCTTGTGACATTTTGCTCCCATTGGCAGATCATGATACTGATGCCTAGAGCTCACCACTCCCTAATCACCCCCTTGGAATCCAAAATTGCAACACTTAGATATTGCAATAGTCAGGGTCACGAGGTTTCCAGGAATCCAGGCTCTGTAATCTGAAACCCTGGATGCTAATGAGGCATCCTACCTGCTATTCTGTGATAGGACGTTAAGTCTGTGATGCTAATAAGGTATCCTACTTGCTGTACTGTGTGTACTGTGCTAGGATGCTAAACCTGATATGCTAATGAGGTATCCTACTTGCTGTGCTGTGATTGGACCACTATCCCTATATAAGCTTGTGCCTTCCTGCAATAAAGCAGACCTGTGTCACTGAACCTGGTCTCTTGTGTCTGAATGCAGTTCTGCTGACACAGTCTCCTCACCAGCCTTGGGGTCTGGGACCAGGTGGAAGCAGCGATGACAGAAGGCGGCACTGAGTGAGCAGAAGAGCGGCATCAGCCCAGAGTGAGCAGAAGAGTTGCGTCAGCCCAGGGCAGGCAGAAGAGAGGCCTCAGCCTGGGGCGAGTGGAGGAGTAGCCGCAACACCCATGAGAACGGAGGAGTGGCCGCCGCTGGCGGTGACCACGGAGGGTGATTGTGGAAAGACATCCAATTGAATGCTGGCCTACCGAACAGAAGAGCGGCATCAGCCCAGAGTGAGCAGAAGAATTGCGTCAGCCCAGGGCAGGCAGAAGAGAGGCCTCAGCCCGGGGCGAGTGGAGGAGTAGCCGCAACACCCATGAGAACGGAGGAGTGGCCACCGCTGGTGGTGACCACGGAGGGTGATTGTGGAAAGACATCCAATTGAATGCTGGCCTACACACACACACACACACACACACACACACACACACACACACACACACATTCATTCTAACAAGTATGCTCACTATCAATGGAAAGTTCTCAGCACATAAACACATATATGCATGCCCACCCGCATGTACACATGCACACACTCACCCTAACAAGCATGTGTACTACACACAGACAGCACACACCACAAACACACACACATACACATGCATAGACACATAAACACCAACAACACATTTGCTGATTGTCAAACTCTATTAACATAGATTTTAAAATCATCCTCCCTTTTCTTGTTTTAAATGAACAGAAAAAAGAGGTCAGGAGGCTCATGTGACCTGGGCAAAGCACAATAGACTGCCCTGCTGGCAGCAGAACCAGGTAGTTTGCCTGGATTTTATCCACTTTGTCCGGGGGCCTTCCTAAAGAGGGAAAGCGCTTGGCCCCCACAGTGAGTTCGAGTTGGGGAAGTGTGTGCAGATTTGTGTCAGGCAGCATCCTTGGTAACAGCAGTCAGGAAAGAAGCCTGGCTCCAGGGATGAGAAAGCTGGGCAGGAGAGGAAATCCTCCAACCGGGAAATGCATTCATTCCTCAGGGGAACGAGTGCTCTAGACAGACTTCTGATGAAAAACGAAACCTCAGGACCCACATGGCGCATCTTGCTAGAAGGATTCATTTAGGCTTTCTTGGGTTCTGTTCATTACAGCTGAGTAATCTCTACAATCGAATCTATAAATGGTAAAATCCCTGTATCAGATGGAAACTAAATCTTCATTTTGTAAACCTGAGTTAACTCTGGAAGACAGTTCAGTGCCATGCAAAGCTATTGGCTTCGTATCTAATTCCATTCAGCCCTTCCGTTAACCATAGTGTTTTCCTTGTGTTTGGAGGTAAATTTAGAGCTGAAAGGCTCAGATCCTATCATTCTTCACTGGGAATTTTACTTGGGGGCTGTCACCTCCCAAGGACCCATTTGTCCCATGTCTCCTGACATCTACCTGTCCTTCACTCGCACCTCCCCAAGCTCCCCTCAACCTGCAGTGCCCCCAGGCCCTCCTGCTTGGCTGAATTTGTGTCCCTGGCTCTGAGCTAAGCTTCCAGTTCACTTCTATCCAGAGTCCCCCCAGCTGCAAGTTCCTTTCTTTCTTCCTCTTGTAGCCAACCCCCTCATATAACTGATGGATGTGCAATGTAATGCTGTTTGGTGTTTATTTTCCTGTCCACTCGGCAAGGACTCCATCTGCCTCACTCTATGCTGCATCCCAGAACCTAACTAGCTTTGCCTATGTTGAACATGAAATTGCCACTACTTCCATCCCTTCTCCTATGAAAATGGAAATTTCTTATGGTTCTTACATATATGGGTGCTTTATGTGTGTTGTAGGAGTGTCCAAATATCTCAGCGACCCTCTTTGATGTTCAGCCCACCTGCCTCAAATCCTACCTCTTTCCTGGTTTTTTTCCTTTTCCTCCCTATTTCTTAAAGTGGATGCAGGGGGTTGGGGGACTTTAGTGGGAAGGACTGCTGCTCTGATGTGGGTTAGACATGGAGGACAGCAGTTGTGTTAGTCAGCTCCTAGTCTGGGTGTTGTAGCGTCAAAACAGTTGAGGGAATCAACTAAAAGGAAGAAAGGTTTATTTCAGCTCAGTGTTTCAGTACATAACAGGTTGACTATTGTTTCTGGACTATGCTGAGGTGGACTGTCAGATGGAGCAGTGGGTGGAGGAAAGCTGCTCACCTCATGACAAGTGGGAGAGAGGGAAGGAGAGAGAGATAACACAGTGGGGAGAGGGAGAGAAAGAGAGAATGCTGAGGGGTGAGAAAGACAGGGAGAACACAAGCAGGAAAGGGAGAGAGAGAGAGAGAGGCATGGTATAGAACATACCCTTCAAAGGCTTGCCCCTAGTGACCTTCTTCCACCTTATCTAGAGTTTTCACCATCTCCACAGCTATCCGATGGGACCAGGCTTTCAAAATGTGAATGTTTAGAGACATTTACCATCTAAACCACACCTATGAAAGCTGCCTTCTAAAGCCATTTTCCAGTCTCTGGAATAAACCAGCAAGGGTAGCCGTTGTTTTTGGCAAGTCCTACGGCCATCAGTCAGATTGACCTGCTGCTGAACTAGTGGAAGAGCTTCATTAAAGCACAGGGAGATTAAGTGACTGTGGGTCAAGCGTCTGACCACAGCGTGCCAACTGGAATCGCAATAAATGACCCGTGTCTTTCTTTTATTCAATATTTTGGAAAGAAAAAGAAATAGCTAATCATTGATTTCCTCTGAAATGATCAATGGAAAGTTGAGTGATGTCCAGAATCGACTCATTTGCTGTCACCAGTCTTGATGAACAGTGTTCACGAAGACAGACTGCACCACGCTGCTTCAAACATGGAAAAAACGGACCTCAAGTAAGAAGTGATCAGAGTCACAATTATTTCACAGATCCAGGAGAAGTAGAAGCCCAACTGTGATTTCAGAGAGATTTGGGACTTCTATCACTTCTGGGTGTAACACAATCAAGGTTAGTCAAATGGTCTCAAGAAAAAAATCCAACAAAATATAAATAAGGAGGCTAGAGTGATGGCCCAGTGGTGAAGACCATTTACTGCTCTTGCAGAGGACCTGAGTTCAGTTCCCAGCACCCATCCACATCAGGTGGCTCATAACTGCCTGAAATTCTGGCTTCAGGAGATCTGATGCCCTCTTCTGGCCTCTGCAGCCCTCACACACATGCAGACACATATGTGGAATTAAAAGCAAAATAAAAACTTCAAAACAAAAACAAAAACAAAAACACCAGAAGAAACTTAATTATCAGAGTGTCCTGACTTCCTGAAAACAACTGGCCGAGGTGAAGCATGTAAGTCCCAGAAAATATTACTGTTGGAAAAAGGGTATTTTAAGCTGGGTACGGTGGCACACGCCTATAATCCCAGCACGTGGAAGGTTGAGTCACAAGGATGGCTTTGAGTTCAGCATCAGCCTGGGCAATACAGTGACTTTCAGGCTAGCCTGGACCACGGAGTAAGATCTTGTCTCAAAAACCAAACCAGACCAAACAACAGGAACAACAACAGAAGCACAATTTAGGAAAGATTTTTATAGATAGGAACCCCAAACATAGAAAAAATTGCTCTATAATGGAATGCAGAACTATTTAAATAAACAATATTTATGTCAATTATTCTTTAATAAAGCTGGACAAAATAAATAAGGAGAGGAAGTAGGAAGGAAGGAAAGGAAGGGAGGAAGGAAGAGAGGAAGGGAGGGAGGAAGGAAGGGAGGGAGGAAGGAAGGCAAGCAGGAAGGGAGGGAGGACAGGCCATAGTAATAGCACTTGGGGACTGAGGCAGAAGGATTTCTGTGATAACAAGTCCAGCCTGGGCAACTTAGGGAGAGACTCTGTGTCAAAAATAAATAAAAAGAAGGAAGGAAGGGAAGAAGGAGGGAGGAAGGAAGGAAATAAACTTGAAGCTCTTGTGTGACAGCAGCCTGAAGCCATCTACACTTGCTATTTATGTGTGACTTGAGAGTTATTTGAATTTTAAATGCAGATGACTGGTTGGTGATTATGATGATAATAGTTCTATTCAGAAAAACAATCAACACAAACATGTTCTCTTTCAGTTTCCTTTCCACATAAACAATATTAACCTTGAGTGTTGCACATTTGTCCATCAATGCCCAGAATTCCCTCTCAGCCATACCCAGGTTCCCCTGGGAGAATCACTCCTCCTGCACTGTGCAGCCTTGGGGGACACTGGTCTGGCTGCCTTTGGCTCTTGGCTGATGCTGAAATGTCCA
>NW_008350011.1:734308-799142 GCF_000622305.1 Nannospalax galili
TAGTGTAGAGAAGACAGGAAAGTCCAGAGAGGGAGATAGAAATGCTGGACTTGGTCTTCGGTTTTCTGTTTACTCTTCTTCCTGTTCCTACCAGTTGCTTTCTTTGGGGTAGTTCTGTTTACATGTAGGGATTATCAGCAGAGTTCCAGGCTTAGGACCCTAACTATAGGTGAGGGATTTGACTTGAGTGGGAAAATGCTGGCCTTCCTAGAGAGGCCCCTGCTGTGCAGGAGCTGGCCCTGACTTGAGAGACTGTCTACATGGGAGGTTCCCTCAGTGTTCAGTAACTTCCTCAGCTGAAAAATGTACCTAGCAGTTGGTTCTGTTCATTGAGTTGCCACAATTAATAGCTACTTAGGACCTATCAATTTAGCAGCCAGCTGAAATAAAAAGTGAATTAAAAAGTAAAACATTGCATTCTTAAGTAGATACCATGGCTCCCTCTGGGACATTTGAGACTCTTGGCACTTTCGGGGCACAGTGTGTAAAAGGTTGGAACTGGATTAGACCCGTTCTTCTTATGCCCTCATCCATCCTCATTTCTACGAGTGCTTGTTTTGTGTCAGTGCAGCTGTCAAAAATCCGCACTGGTGGAACAGTGTCAGCAGGTGTTACGTGAGTTCCACCTTTGCTTACATGCTGTTTGAATATGGGGATTAGTAAATTGCACCCCACGGGGCAAATCCAGCTTACCACCTGTTTCTGTTCATTTTGTATGTTTAAGTGTCTGAAGAAATATTAAAAAAAAAATAGTTCTGATACTTACCTGGCAGGGGAGACACCACGATCAGGAAGGTGGTTTTCCCAGAGCGAGGCTCATCTGTTGCCCTGCTGACCCCTGCGATTTCCCTAAATGCGGGAAACTACTGCAAAAGCTGTGGTAGTGGGGACTGTGTTCGCGCTCTCCCCTGTAAAAAATATTTCTGGCTTTTGAAAATGTTTAAACCGAAATTCTAGTGTCACTATTTAAAGTTTTATTGAAATATGTTTAGGCTATTTACTTAAGTGCCAGCATAGTTGCTTTGAGGCTCTGGTAGCAGAGGTGTCTGACATACCAGGTCCTCTGAATCATATGACATATCCATAGTCCTCTGGATCATACGACATACCAGGTCCTCTGGATCATATGACATACCAGGTCCTCTGGATCATATGACATACTAGGTCCTCTGGATCATATGACATACCCATGGTCCTCTGGATCATGTGACATACCAGATCCTCTAGATCATGTGACATATCAGGTCCTCTTGATCATATGACATATCTGTGGTCATCTTGGTCAAATGACATGTACATCATCCTCTAGAGCATAAGACATTTTATAAAGTCTATGAAACATAAAATGTGCAAAGCCTGTGGTTATTTATTGTATTATTAGTGAATACACTGTGAGAATTTACTGGAATATATTATATGCTACTAAATTAGGTATATAAATGTAACCATTGTTAACTCCATAAAATGTAGTCAGAAATGAAAGCTGTCAAAATTGATTTAACTTGAACTCAACCTTAATTAGATAGACAAACAAATTGAAATTGAGGGGCTTTTTGTAAAGCACCTGAACTGAAAAATTATCAGTTTTATTTTGAAAGTACTAGAGTAAATGACCAAGTTAAAGGAGATTTTGGAGATGTGCCAGCTCCATGCTCTACATGCCCTCTGCTTGGCTTCAGGTAAAAGAGATTCAGAGAACATCTCGGGAAAACTGGAGAGCTCGGGGCCTGGCTGACACCTGAGGTAAGAGCTGGGTGCCAATATGCGTTTTCCTAAATCCAGGAAAGTATTGGGAGGATAGCCACTTTTTTTTTCTGTCTTTTTGAGACTGGGTCTCCCTGTAGTCTTAGCCAGCCTGGAACTCCCTATGTAGACCAGGCTGGCCTCAAACTCACAGAGATCGCCTGCCTCTGCCTTCCAAGTGCTGGGATTAAAGGTGATCACCACCATGTCCAGCAACAGCCACATGTTTAAGAAAAAGATTCAAAAGCACTGTGATGGTTAATGTGATTGCTAACTTGACAGGAACTAGAATCTAGGAGACAAACATCCGGGCAGCCTGTTGGGGGGATTTCTAGACTAGGTTCATTGAACAGATCCACCCTCACTGTGGGCAGCAGTATTCCATGGGATGAGACCTTGGGCTGAGTGAAAAGGAGACAGCAGCTGCGCACAGGACTCATCTGTTTCCTGACTGTGGATGCCATGTGACCTCAGGCCCCTGCCACCTTGACTTCTCTGCCTCGGTGGACTGTGTTCTCAAACTGTTGGCCATGGTAAACCCATCCTTGCATAAGTTACCTTCGTCAAGTGTTTTGCTGTAATGAAAAAGTAACTCATACAAGTACATAGGGATGGACCCTCAGGGGCAGGGGATGAAGAAAGGACCAAGAGAGGCAGTGTGGAGAGACGTGGCTCGTGGCAACTCCAGAGAGAGGGCTAAGGGTACACGTCGTATTATAGTTGTTCTGCAAGTTTGTCAGTTTTCTACATAAAAAGTAAAAACAAAGATGTAGTAGTTTATACAATATTTCTATGAGTTATCCTAAGGAAGCAACTGTGGAGTCATGTAAAGATGTTTGTGAGAACACGTCCATCTCAGCCTTGTTTATGAAAGTGAGACACAGAAGCACCTGAATTTCCAGCACTGGGAGATCAGTAAAGTCAGCTACAGTGCAGTTTTCTGATCGTAGGCTATGGATAGTGTGCATTCACCAAAATCACTTTCAAGAATTCTTATGTGACATGTAAAATATGATATTTTGATAAAAACTAAACAATTGGCAAAATCATGAGGCTTGGCCAGCGAGATGGAACAGAGAGTAAAGGTATTTGCCACCAAGTCTGAAGACCTGAGCTCTGTCCCTGGAGCCCACATCCTAGAAGGAGAGACCCGACTCCTGACTGTTTCCTGACTGTGGATGCCATGTGACAACTGGCAAAATCATGAGGCTTGGCCAGCAAGATGGAACAGAGAGTAAAGGTATTTGCCACCAAGTCTGAAGATCTGAGCTCTGTCCCTGGAGCCCACATCCTAGAAGGAGAGACCCGACTCCTGAAAGTTGTCCCCTGACTTCCGCATGTGCATCATGACACACACACACACACACACACACACACACACACACAAATAAATAAAATATAAAAAAACCCCAAAACGTATGACTTACAGTTAGACGTCTCTAAAAATAACAGTATGTGATCACACATATCCATAAGCATTTAAAATGCTAAAAGGAAGCATAATGAAATGTTTATAATGTTTTCTGAGGTTGCTGCTTTTAGGGGGAGTCTTTTTCTATTTTTTTTTAAACAGAACATATTAATATTCAATGGAAAAAACTTTTAACTATAACATTTTTTTCCACATTATATATAAGATCTTTCAGTTGTAGAAATTTGCTGTTTGGAGCTGTCATTGTTTCTCGTCAAACCTTCTAAGATTTTTATGAAGCACTGTGCTGTTTAGCTACTTCTCTCCCGTGGCTTTTTCCGACGGCCTCTTCCGCTGCCTCAGACTCAGGAAGGTCCATATTGATAATACCGCGGTTTATTAGTGCTGGCACTTGAAGACAGAATGTGAGGCTGTGCTTAACACTTGGCTGCCTGACTCTCACCTGCCTGGGGACTCAGCGCTGAGATGGAAGCCGGGACATACCCAACTGAAGAGACTGGAGTAACAAGACAGGCCCCACTTACTACAAGGAACACCGCCCAGAGCAGGGGATGCCTGGTGTCTGCATAGCAACTTCCAGGTGGGGTGCGGAGAAATGCTGTCTTCAGTGCACCGCGTGGCCATCGTGCTCTGGAACTCCCTGCAGCTGTGATGACCTTCACCGATGGGTCCTGGCAGCATCCCATCACGGAGGGGAAGCCGTTTGTGAGGCCCCACCCCTCCAAGAGGAGCTGCTGGCAGTTGATGATTGCTGAAGAGGAAGAGGTATTTTCTTGGCAGTTTCTCCACTGGCAAGTGGCCGGCGCTTGTAAGCCCTCACCGGTCTCCTGTAAGCAGCCCTGACGAGACGCACCAGCAGAAGTGGGAGGGGGGGACAAGAGAGGGTAATGAGGTGAACACGATCAAAATACATTAGATACATGCGTGAAAATGTCATAACGAAACCTATTATTATGCTTCGTTAATACATGCTAGTAGAAAACTTAAAAAGGAACTTCCAGAGACCTTTCTGAATCTGGAAGGTAATGCATACTCTGCCTGCAGTGTTCATGCCTGGAGCAGACCACAAAGCCTTTCCTCCTCTGGTAACGTAGAAAGTGCCAGAATTGGTCTAGAAGAATGTTCCTCAACCTGGACGTATGTGATATTAATGATGTTAAACCAAAGGAAGGAGTCAAGAACTCTAGCCTCTTTTTAACCACAATTTTGTTTAAGGAAAGGAAATGTTAAGAACAGTAGTCTCTCCAATCTGCTGCTCCATCTAGACAAGGCTCAGAGGAGTGTGCCACCTAGCAAAGGGCAAGTGGGGCTGTGGGTCTGGGTCCTCACCAGGTCACTTTGAAACCTTCCAACTGGCATTATTACTGCGATTCCATGCTTAGGGCTTTAGGGAGAAGTGACTCTGCATATGTCTTTTGGAGAAAACACTAGACTCATAGATCAAAGACCCAAATTTCAAGCTAATGTCTCATGTTCTCACGTGAAAGCTTGAAAGCTTGTCTTAGCTAACAGTCCCTCCCTGCCCTGCAGAGGATCAGGCTTGCAGGCCGTGCCATGTGCTCCATGTAGACTGCATGTGTGGGTGTTGATCTGTCTAGGAAAATCCTCCTTTGGGACATCGTCTGACATGCCGGTGCATGTCTCTGACAGCACTTAGTCTGTATTACACCTGCTTTCAACTGGCTCACTCTCACAATGATCTGTTGAGATACCATAATGGTATAGACCAGGCACTTAAAAGTTTCTTAGTGAGAGGCTGGGGAGAGGGCTCAGTTGGGAAAGTGCTTGCCTTGTAAATATGAGGACCTGATTGATCCCCAGAACCCTTGTAAGAAAGCCAGGTGTGGTTATCTGTGTTTGTAATTCTAGAACAGAGGGGGTAAAGACAGAGGATCCCTGGGGTTTTCTGGTCAGCCAACCCAGCCTGCTTGGTGAGCCCCAGGTCCCAGTGAGAGATCCTCCGTCAAAATGGTGGATGGCTCCTGGGAAATGACCCTCAAGGTTGACCTCTGGTCTCTACATGTGCATGTATGCCCATGTATACTCCCACTCCTCTCACAAATAAAGTTACTGCATGAGCAAGACCATCTCTGTCTATTCTGCTCCAAAATTGTCTGTTGGTTTATGCGTATTGATTCTAAACCCCAGTAATTAAAGAGTGAGGTACTGAGTCTTTTCATTACTGTGGTAATATAGGCACAACAGAATGTTCCCCTTCGCCCCAAGTTTTTTCAGTGCTGGGGACAGAGCCTGGAGCCTTGCATACCATTTAGCCATTTTTAGGGGTACAGGTCCATGACACTAAGTGCATTCTTACTGTTATGAGACTCTTATCTCTAGATATAAGGGCATATCTGCCCCTTATCTCTAGTGTTTCATCCTCCTTAGAGTTCTGTACCCATCGAACACTGGCCTCTTGCTCCTTATGACGGGTTTGTTTCACATCCAGCAATGTCTTCGAGGTCCATCTCTTTTCTAGCACACTCCTTCCTTCTTAAGGCTGAATAATGTTCCATTTTTATACAGATCACACTTTGCTCATTGGTCATTTGCGAGTGGACATCTGGGCTGCCCCTGTCTTGGCTTCCATGCTACTGCTGCTGGGAACAGCGTTCCATTTTTATACAGATCACACTTTGCTCATTGGTCATTTGTGAGTGGACATCTGGGCTGCCCCTGTCTTGGCTTCCATGCTACTGCTGCTGGGAACAGGCATGAGCCAGTGTCTATACAAGCTCCTGCTTTTTGTTCTTTTGAATAGGTACGAGAAATGGAACTGCTTAGTCGTGTGGTTTGATGGTTACTGTTTCAGAGGACCTGCCATACTGTTTTCCACTGTGGCTCAGTCTCGTTCCCACAGGGACCAGTGGTGTTCGCTGGTCCCTGTTTCTTCACATTCCCTTAACATTTGATATACACATATAATTTGTTTTGTCCGACAAGAGTCATCCTAAAGGGTATGAAGTGGCATTTCAGTGTCAAAGTCTTTTAAAGAGTATTTTGTTAAAATGTTCGCACTTCTGAGAGGAGTAAATTCCTGACCTGGACCTAATGAATTCACATATGAATTAGGAGAGGGGAACAGGGGTAGGGTGAAGGGCTGGGAAAGGTGAGACACAGTCTGGTAAGGTGTAGGCAGTCAGAACAGGGGCTTTGATTCTTGGACGGCCTAGGCGTGCTTCAGCCGTGCTTCTGAATCCACTCCCTTGTGCATGAATGGGAGAGACCAAACACACTTATTAATTGCAGCGCTGAGTGGCTATCCTGGCAAAGAGGCTTGTCTCCCAGGGTTCTGCGTGAAATGTTGGCTACATGCTAAGTTTTAAGCAGGGTTTTCTGTTTCCTTTATGATTAAAGCAGTAAGTCACAAGTTTTATTTCAAACGGAAAAAAATAGAATAGTTCAGTGAGAAAAATTATACAAATATCTTTACTAGAAAAGAGTGAGATACCCATGAATCTGTCATCTTGATTGAGGGGAGAAGAGCCCCCCGCCTCCAGGGGTGGTTCTTACTCTCATTCATAAAAGAATTTAAGAATGGACTCAAATGGCAACTTTAGGACAATTTTATTGGAATTTAAAGAAAAATCTTCAGGGCGGGCAAGCTGTAAATCTCAGCAGCTGCTTTGAGGAGGAGAATGAGGGGGAGAAGGGAAAAAATCGTGAAGCCTTGCAGGTTTAGAGCCTGAATGGAGGTCAGACAGGTAGGGACTGGCAGCCACATGGTGGGTGGGGAAGGGAGTTTTAGAGAAAAGTTAAGAAACACAGGCTATTTGGGGCAGCCCAGAGCATTGAGGGGAAACATGGTTAGAGATCTGAAGAAGAAGAGGTTACACTTTTCTGAAGTTTTCAGAAAAGTGGACAGGCTTATGGAGAGCAAATATCTGTAACTCTGTCCACAACCACTGCACTAAGGGGTGGGGATTCTGGCAGGAAAAGGTCACCATCTCATTAACACACTAGGTATTCTGCCCAACTTTTTAGCATAACTTAAGGTGAACCTACCTTCTATGGTTCTATTACCAGCAAAACTGGAAAGTTGGGTCTCTATCCAGGCCAGCCATTGTTACTCTCTTGACCGGGTTTTCTCTTCAGGGCTTGTTGCTACGCTAACGAGATCAGTGATTTCAGCCTGTCCTGGACATGTGATCTGTCTCTAGTTGCTGTGGGTCTGGACCCGGGAAGGTTACGGGTAGAACAATATTTCCTTCCTGAGTGTGCTAGACACACAGAGGCGGGTAGGAAATGTGAGGCCAGGCTTGCGGACTAGCTCGTGAAAAGTTCATTCACGCTGGAGTATTTGCTAGTTGTAGGAATTAACTGTCTCTAGGAGGAGCAGTCTTTCTCTACCCCAAAGGTGTCAAAGCATCAAAGATTACAGAAAATAAATAATATAGTCATATATGGATTTTTAAATGTCATACAAGCTGAAAAATCTGAAATGTTACCTTACTGTTTTGTTAGCCACTAACAAGGTAGAAACCTTTGGGGGCAAACTCCTGTATGAACTCACCTGCAATGTATCCTTACTTTTTCACAGCTAGGTGTTTTTCTTTTCTTTTTTTTTTAGAAAGCTGAAAATGCCCAGAGGCATTCTTTATTTATTTGTAATAATATTTTATTATTTTTATTTTATATGTATAAGTATATTACTTGCATGTATGTAGTAAGTGCACCATGTATGTGCAGTGCCCATGGAGGTCAGAAGAGGGCATCAAATCCCCTGGAACTGGAGTTCTGGAAGGTTGTTTGCTGCCATGTGGGTGCTGGGACCTGAACCCAGATCCTCTGTAAGAGCGCCAAGTGCTCTTAACCACTGAGTCATCTCTCCAGCCCCAAATATTTTATTTTTATTTTATGCTTATAAGTGTTTTGACTGCATATATATAAGAGCACCAGAATTGTGCTTGGTCCCTGCAGAGACCAGAATAAGGTGTAGGATCCCCTGGAAGTGGAGTGAGGATGGGTGTTAGTTGCCTTGTGGGTTCTGGGAATTGAACCCGGGTCCTCTGAAAGAGAGGCAAGTGCTCGTAGCCACTGAGCCATCTCTCCAGCCCCTCCAGAAGCATTCTTAGCATCTTTATGGTGTAAGTTGAGAATGCCCAGTTGAGTTCTGGGTTCCACCCTAACCTTTCACACTTGTGCTTCATGACCTTGAACTAAGCATGCTCAGAATGTACCCACCATCTTTCCTTCTTGGACTATGACCTTAAGAGCGTGCATGCTCAGACTGTGCTTCTTTACTGAGCATGCTCGGGGATGGACTGCCCCAGCGTGCTTTCCTATAGACCACACAAATAAGCTGCATCTACTCGCTTTGTTCAAGGGGTACAGCTTCGCTAGTAACTTTGGCTCTCTCCTTACCTGCTGCAGGTAATGCGTCTTTCTCCATCTGTCTTGACTCCCTTGGTTTTGGCTTGGAACTTTCCATGTGGTAATCCATTGTGTGACTACATATTACTTTGTGTGTTCTAAGTACTAGGGAGTTAAATTCCATGTACATTTTTACTAGTCTTCCACATTTCTTCTTCCACGACTTGCCTGCTTTGTGATTTGTACATCTTAATAGCGGGTTATTTACCTCTTTCTTTTTGACTTATATATGAATTCGTGGGTTTTATGCAGTGTATTGGAGATTATGAGTCACATCTCTCTTATCTATAGCTTCATTACCCATGCATGTAGTCACTATTCATATTTACATTTTTAATTAAAAAATAATTTCACTTAACATTTGTTAATTTTTTTATTTTTATTTTTATTTTTTATTTTTATTTTTTTGTGTGTGTGCATGTCTGTGTGGATATGTGCTCATGAGTGTAGGTGCCCACAGAGTCCAGAATAGGGTGTTGGATCTCCTGGAGCTGGGGCTGCAGGTGGTTGTGAGCCACCTGATGTGGGTGCTGGGAATCAGCTAGGGTCTTCTGCAAGAGCATCAATGCTCCTAACTGCTGAGCCATCCCTGCAGTACTGAGTGGTCCATCTTTAATGCACTGGTTAGCAATCCATGGTGTGCAGTAAGTACACAATGTAGGGCAATGCTAAGGCATGCTTTTCTTGGGTAATTGTTTCCAAGAAAACATTTTCTATTACTAGGTAATACAGCATTTAACATTCGCCTGTACAGTGATATTCTTCACCAATTTACCTAGATTTTCATATATACATTATTATTATGTGTATTTGATCTTTCATAGCCGACAGGTGGACTTAACTTCTCTCACACCCGCTGCTTTTCTCACCCTCTTTGTATTTTCTCGCTTTTGTCCTCTGGTTGTTGCTGCCCTTACTCTGTACACAGTCACAACTGCTTGGTCTCCACCATGAACTTCACCTTGTACCTCTACAAGTGCCTCCTACTGATGTCCATCTAGAGTCTCATAACGTGATATCTCTGACTGGACCTGAGGACCGAGATCCCTGCACTGCCTTTACATGCCACAACTTTAGCCAAGTTTTGCATTAGAGCATTCTTGGTTTTGTTTTGTGATCCAATCTGAAAACCTTTCTTATGATAGGTGATTTAGGTCTTCTCATATTTACTAACATGACACTGATGTCTGTCATATTGTTTAATGTTTTTCTTTCTGTTTGTATACCTTAAGACATTAGTGGTTTTTAAAAAATTTTTACTTATTATTTTTATTTTATGTGTATGAATGTATTGCTTACATGTGTGTAAGTGTACCTGTGTTGTATAATGCCCATGGAGGTCAGAAAAAGGTGTTGGATCCCCTGGAACTGGAGTTAATGACCATTGTCAGCCACCATGTGGGGGCTGGGAATCGAACCCAGGTCCTTTGTAAGAGCAGCTAGTGTGCTTAACTGCTGAGCCATTTCTCCAGCCCCCAATTTGGCAGTTTCTTATAAAATAAAACATACTCTTAGCAGTTATAATTTTTGATACTTACCCACAAGAGTTAAAATTTATGTCCACAAAAATGTGTACATGGATGTTCATAACAGTTTTATTTATAGCTTCTTCAATCAAGGTGTCTTTCAATAGAATGAATGGATAAATTGTGGTACATCCAATAAAAAAATAAAGTAACAAGTCATGAAAAGACATGGGGGAAACTTAAATGCAAATTACATGTGAAAACAAAAGCAGGAAAGGCTACATGTGTGATTCCAACTGTGTTACTTTTTGGGGGTGGCAAACGACAGACACGGGATAGTGACTGCCAGGAATGGCAAGGACAGGAGTTCTAGGACCATGAGACGCCTTTGTATATTACCGTAAGGGTGGACACATGTCACTGTGCATCTTCCATATGGTCCACACCAGCAGTTAACACTAATGTTGCTGTGCACGTAGGATGAAAATGATGTGTCCTTACAGGTTGGTCAGTTGTAAAGCATGTGACCCTCTGGTGGGGGATGTGTGTGTGTTTGCTTGGGTGGGGGTATATAGGAATTCTCTGTGCTTCCGCTCAGTTTTCCTGTAAACTGAAAACTGTAGAGACAGCATGTTAAAGATACTTATTTGAGCGGTTTGCCACTGTTTGGTTCTTTTGCTAATTACTGAAGTTGGTTATTTTTATACAAAGGTTACTTTTACACCATCATATAATAACCTCAGGGCTCCATTTCCTGAAAGGATATCTATTAGTTTCCCTTGGAGAACAATCATAAAATTAGCTTGTTTACTTTTTTGCTCCAATCCCTGCAACCACCTATTTCATACTTATTAATATTATTATTCATAATTTTGTCTTAGTACTTTTATGTATGTTTATACTTTAATTACTTTATTAGCTCTAAGCTATATTTTAAAACTCCCAGCTATTTTGGATTAAGCATTCAATGAATTTAATTCCAAGCTTCCTCCTTGTTTCTACTACCTTTTGAACTGAATCCTTTTACACTGTCAGGGAATGTAGCCTATGTACCACAGGCTACTCTAATCCTCCTAGTCAGGTCTCAGTTCTGTATTTAAACAGCACAGTCCACCTTTTTCCATCTGCTAATTCCTTAACTTAGGTGGCTTAGATTCATCCTTTATTAATTAATTTTCTGAGGAAGACCCTGCTGTAAGGCTGTTTCCTACACACTGAAACATTCTGTTGAGACTCAGTGCACTAAGGAAAGCCAGAAGACTCAAGAAAATCATGAAACTAAGAAGACACAGGAAGCGTGGGACACTACAAGACTCCCGCTGTAGCTTACACGGGCACTTGCTGGGGAGGAAGATCTCCAGGGGGGACTGCCCAGAATTTGGGCAGGGATTTCCAAGGCTGCATATTTCCTGAGTTCTCACCCGTGCTAGGCTGGGCTTGTAGTGAGGCAGCTGCCTTTGAGTCACCCATGCTCCTGGAAGTAAGCCCAATAATCTCCTTGGCTCACTAAGCTGGACTTCAGTGGAATCCTTTCTTTGGTCTGTCCTTAGGGACTGCTCTAGAGTGAAGGTGTGTTTGCTCATTTCTCCCAGGGAAAGTTACATCACACCAGAGAGTAGTTTTCTAGTCCCTGTATACATAACACTGTTTGTCTTTGTTTTTAATCTTTAAACTTTGTTTATGTATGCATTTATTTAAAAATTTAACTTTTTGTGAATTTCATACAATATATTTTGATCATATTTAGGCACCTCCCTTATATGCACCTTCTTATAGAGCCCCCCCACCGGATTTCATGCATTCTGTCATATACGTTAAGGTCTGTTGAGCCAAGTTTGTGTCCCCAAATGTCCTTCAGTGTGCGTCCACCCACCGGAGCCTGGCTAACCTGTCCAGCATCACATCCTGAGGAAAACCAACTCTCCCTCTCCCAGTAGTTGTTGGTTGCCAATAGCTCCTCAGCTAAGGTTGGGATTTCTTACCCACCTTCTCACTTCTATGCCTGGCCTGTGTGTGCATGCGTCTTGTGTTTGCTGTCACCACTGTGTGAGTTCATATGGGTGACTTGCCAGATGTCTGGAAAACTCTGTTTCCTTGTGCTCACCAACCACCTCTGGCTCTTACAATCTTTCCACTCCCTCTCCCACAACAGTCCCCGAGCCTTGTGTGGCACAGGTTTGATACAGGTGTCCTGTTCAGGGAAAAGCACTCTGCAGTTTCTTATTCTTTGCACTTTGGCCTGTTACAGCTTTCTGGGTTAATCACCAACTGTTGCGGAAGCCTCACTGGTGGCAGTTGAGAGATGCAGTAATATTCCTTTCGCCCCTTTTATGTTATGTCCCTGAGCCTTAGGTGTATGTAGAGGTCGCATCACAGGTGTGTGACCCAGGCTGCATACCTCACAGACACTTAGTCTCTGTGTTTGACCAGTCGTGGGACTTTGTAATAGTCTCCATCTGTTGTAAAAAGAAGCTTCTTTGATGAGTGGTGAGAGGTATACTTGTCTGCAAATTTCGTGATTTTGTCTTTCTTTACAGCTGACTGGAATGCCACTGTGTAAATGTACTACAACTTTATTATCCATTCATTGGTTGAGGGACATTTAGGTTGTTTCCAATTCCTGGAAAAAATTATTTTTATTTTATGTGGATGAGTGTTTTGCCTGCATGTATGTGTGTACCACATGTGTGCAATGCCTGCAAAGGCCAGAAGAGGGCATCAGATCCCCTGAAACTGGAGTTACGGATGGTCATTAGCTTCCATGTGGGTGCTGGGAACCAAACCCAGGTTCTCTGCAAGAGCAACCAGTGCTCTTAACTGCTGAGCCGTCTCTCCAGCTCCCACTGTTTGTAGTTTTTAGCACTTGAAAGATGAATTCTTGTGTCTGTAGATGCTAGTCTCATGACTGGCATGAGTGTGCCTCTTGCCTTACCTGACCCACACATGAACCTGGGAGAGCTGCCACCGTGTCTGTGGGTCCCAGTTTCCACACACACTAGTGAGTTCAGGATGTGCTTGCTGCCTTTTGTTCCCTGGTCGCTCTGAAGGGCACCGTGCTGCTGTTCTGTGCCATTAACTGGTGCTGTGAGCTCTTTTCTTCAGTTACTGCTGAGTGGCTCTTGCCCTAAATCAGCAGCTCTTGGCAGTGTCTGCACATAATTTGTAGTCTGTAGGCTATATCTGCCTCCTACTTTCACTGAAAAACTGTAGTTTGCAAAATGGCTTTGGTTCTCTTTATTGCTTTTTTATGGTTTCAGGAGGAGAAAGGGAACATGCTGACTCACAGGTTTGGTCTGCTCGTATGTTCAGTGTGAACTGTGCAGTTTTCTCTTTGCACATTTACGGTTCCTTCTGATTTTATTAGTCTGTGCTCAGAGAACATGGTCAATATGATATTGATTCAATTACATTGGACGAGAATTCCTCTGTTATGTACAGCATGCCCAATTAAAAAAGAGTTATTTAGGTATGTGAATGTTTGCTTGTATGTGTGCCATGTACATGCAGAGCTTGTGGAGGCTGGAAGAGGGTGTCAGATCCCCTGGAACTGGAGTTACAGTTGGTGGTGAGCCACCATGTGGGTGCTGGAAACCGAGCCTGGGTCCTCTGCAAAAGTAGCCAGTGCTCTCGACTACCAAGTCGACTCTTCAACCATACATGGTCACATTTTGCCAATGTTCCATGTAGACTTGAAATGTATTTTCTAATCATTGGGCACATCTGTATGTGCTTATTAAGTTAGGGTTGACTGTTCATTTTTCTGTTTTTTTCCTTGGAACTTTAGAAAACAAACTTTGGTGCAGGTGAGATGGCTCAGTCAGTAAAGTGCTTGCTGTGTGACCATGAGGACCTGGGTTCAGATTCCAGAACCCTTGTAAAAAGCCAGGCGTGGTGGTGCTCTCTTGTAATCCCAGCACTGGGGAGGTGGAGACAGGAGTTTGCCTGGGGCTCGATGATTAGCCATCCTAGTCAAATTGGCAAGTTCCAGGTAAAGTGAGAGGCCCTGCTTCATAACAATGTGGATATCGACTGAGGAACCATCCAAGACTGACCTCTGGCCTTCACACTCAGATGCACACACTTGTACACACACGAACATGCTCCCACATGTACACATACGCACAAAGAACCAGGTTTATAGCAGAGGTTTTGAAGCTATATCGTTGGGGTCAAACAAGCTCACACAAGTTATAGTGATCCCCCTGCGCACCGATTCTTTCCTTGTGTGATTCCTGCACCTTTAATTCTGGCATTGATATTTTACATTATAGCTGCATCTTCTGCTTATGGAGATTTTGAGGCGTGTACCACCGTGCTACATCTAGGATGGTCTTACTACTACAATAAATACTGTGTATTTGAATATTCGAACTTCTTTATGCAGGTTGAACATTCCTCATCCAAAAATCTAAACCCCCAAATGCTCCAGGTTCTGAAACCTTGAACTTTTTTTTTTTTTCAATAAATAATTTAAAAAATAAACTATTAGAAGAAATGAAGCATTGCAAGAAATTAACAGTGACAGTCAAGGTCAGTAGGCAAGCCCGAGTCAGAGTAGGCGGCAGGGGCTTCCACCATCTCTAACTGGGTGGACAGAGCACGAACAGTGGTGTGTGATCGTCCCTGGGTGGCAAGCTCCTTTACTCCCTGAGTCGTCTTGCCGGCCTTGAACAGGTTTTTAATGTCCTTGAGTGTTATTATTGCTACAAAGTCAGCGTTTGAATGTAGCCGGTCGTCAGCTAACCCTGCGTTTGATACCTTTTCTGTCCGCTCTCTTCCTTCCCAGTGAGCACGCTTTGAGTCTCTTTTCTGTCCGCTCTCTTCCTTCCCATTGTACATGCTTTGAGTCTCTTTACCAGGGATCTGGAAGTTGTTGCTTGTTCCATTCTCCCCCCAAAGGCCTTTGTTTTCCCTTTATGTTAGCAGTGGGCGGGGATAGGTGGAGAGCTGCTCCTGCAGGTTTTGTTGACTGGCTGTCTTCTGTTAGAACATCTTTGCTCCTCGCCTATGCTGTAGGGTTCCTTTCACTTGTTCTTAACATACATCTTTGCTGACTGAAATTTCACTGTGAAGTGGCTTAAGGAATAATTTTTATTTATTGGGATGCATGTTCGGCATCTACTCTTAGGTAATACGTTACCTCCATGTTTGGTGGCTTAGGACAACACACATTTATTATCTCACTGAGTCAGGAATTCAAGCTGACTTTGCTGGTGCCTCTGTGTCAGGTTCTCCTCAGTAGCCAGGGTTGGCTGGGACCACAGCCTTCTCAAGGCCCAGCGGGAGCAGAACCTACTTAAGCTCCCCCATGGACGTTAGGCTGAGGCCTGCTCTTCCTACTGCTGAGGGCTTTGTGGCACCCCTGGGTCCTTGTGGGTGTCTTCTCCATTAGAGTAAGAGGCAAGAAGGTGGGAAGGTGTCAGGAGGGGAGAGGTGATCGGAGGATGGTGTCAGGAGGACAGAAGTGATGGTGGGATGGTGTCAGGAGGGGAGAGGATGGTGGGATGGTGTCAGGAGGGGAGAGGATGGTGGGATGGTGTCAGGAGGGGAGAAGTGCTGGCTTTTCCATCTTCCCCAGATGTGACATCCCATGACCACTGCTGTAGTGGTCTACTTAGAAATAAGGTGTTAGGTCCAACTCACACTCCTGGGGCCCTGGGAGGTGGGTATCTGCTGCCGCTATTTAGAAAATCATTTTACAGGACATGTTTTTAAAACCTCAGTATGTATGCTTTAAAATGTTTTTTATTGATTTTTTTGAGAATTTCATACAATGTGTTTTGATCATATTGAGACCCCTCCCATCTTCTCAGATCCACCCCCACCTTGTTACCCACCACTTCATGTTCTCATGTTCTCCTTTATTTTCTTGGTCTTTTTGAGACAGGGTCTCTCTATAGCCCCAGCTGTCCTGGAACTCACTATGTAGACCAGGCTGGCCTTGAACTCACAGAGATCCGCCTGCCTCTGCCTCCCGAGTGCTGGGATTAAAGGTGCGCGCCACCATGCTTGGCTATGTTCTCCCCCTTTTTAAAGGCTCATCAAGTCTAATTTGTGTTCCCCAAATTCTCTTGGTTGTAGGTCCATTCCCTGGAGCCTGGTCAACCTACCAGGCATCACACCCTCAAAGAAAATGACTCTCCCTTTCCCAGCAGCTGCTAGTAGTTCCTCAGCTAGAGCTGGGGCTTCTTGCCTATCTCTGCCATCTAGGCTGGGTTTATCTGCTTGTGCAGGTCTTGTGCATGCTGTCACAGTGCTGTGGATTCCTATATGTAAGTGCTCTGTTGTATCTGGAAAATACAGCCTCCTTGTATTCATCCACTGCCTCTGGTTTTAGAATCCTTCTGCTTCCTCTTCCTCAATGATCCCCAAGCCTTTAGAGGAGAGGGTGTGATACAGGTGTCCCACGTAGGGCTGAGCGCTCTGTAGCCTCCTGTTCTCTGCACATTGACCAGTTGGGGTCTCTGTGTTAATCACCATCTGCTACAGGAAGCAGGTTCTCTGGGGGAGAGCTGAGACATGCTTACATTTTATATCACGTTATGAACATATTCTACTGTGTTCTTTTGAAAGATGAAAAAAATGCTTTTTCTTTTTCTCTCCCTTAGGAGATCAAACAGGAGACATGACAGTACTTTTTACTTTTTTTTAAAAATTAAAAAATTATTTAATAACTACATGATTAGAAGAAGCATTTCATTACAGCTTTAACACATTCAAGTAACAATTTCCAGAGCCAAGATCCATCTCTTTCAATATTGGCTGTTCACGGTTGAATATTGGTTCACGGTTGAATCAATACAGTTATACAATATTGAACTCGGTATAAACTCTATAAGTCATAAAATTGAATAAGGTTTTACTCTTTAAAAAAGATCTCCATTTCATTTTAAAATATACTGTTTCATATAAAAAACTTATTTTTAATGTTACTAACACTTAGATGTTTGCACATACATCTCTCTAATCTCTGTGTATCTGATTATTACTAGTCACAGTTGGTTACACTCAGATCCTTGGCACCTGAGTATGGATATAAAGTCATCAGGTAGATTTTAATGGTAATGTTTATCACCTCTACTAATTAACATGGAGCAAATTTTTATGCTTCTTCCTCAAATATAACTCAGCTTTTTAAATTTGCTGATTTTTTTTGTGTATTTCATACAGAACATCCCAATCTTATTTATCTATATACCCACATCCCAAATGGCACCCTCCCATAGCCCACCCCCTTGCCCACTGGAGCCCATATACTCTGTCATCCCTGTTACTGTCCACTGTGTTGTTGGTGCCCCAGACGTTCCCCAGTGCTTGTCCATCCCGAGTCTAGTCAGCCTAACATGATAGAACTTTTAAATATATAATTCCTTTATCTTTTTCATATTTCTAACCTTTTGCTGCTGCTCATTTTTTAGGATATTTTCATGTTTTTCAAATCTTTTAAAGATGTTTTCAGTGTTTTAATTCTATTGTACTTTTAGACAACTGTCACTCATGCCTGTGGGGTGGTGACTTCCGTCCTGGAGTGTCTCCTTGCTCATGTGGGTGGCTATGTCTGCGGCTTGGGTTCAGTGAGGCTTCATCTGGGAGAGTCTTAAAGGGTGTGGGTTGTTGAGGGACCCCCGTGATATAAAAATCCCAAGGCTAACTTTTACATGATAAATTCTGTGTTTGGCCTGGGTAATGGAGGCGCAGTGACTTAGGACTACGTGTTGCATCTCAGAAGTAGCTCGCAACCTTTGTCTGAAGGATACACACAGGTAAGTTCTTTGGGCTTTGCAGGATGTGTAGTCTCTGTTACTGAATATTTCTGTTGCTGTGCAATATGAGCAGGTATAAAGGCTTGAAAGTCACACCCTATAGGACTTTGAGCCCCACCCTGCCATCTCACTGCACCCCAAGAAGAGGCTGATCTGCAGTAAAGGCAAGAGCACTGTGGGGCTTGCTGTAGAAGGGAGGAGACAAGGTGCATTGCCTCCACTTCACCTCTACCTGCCCAGCCTGGTTAGACTGTCCCACTGAGGACTCGATCCTCAATCACAGTCTTTCCCTGGAACCCCAGCCACATTTCCAGGGTCTCCAGACTGCCCTCAGTTCAGTTAAATGCATACAGATATGGGGCTTCCATAATCCCATCACGTCTAACAATTTGTTATAACTCAGAAAACTCAGGAGAGTTATGCTTTGGATTACAACTTCATCCTAAAGGACTCAGGTCAGGAACAGTCCAGTAAACAGACACATACCAGCTCCCCTCTTCCCCCCCAGCTCCTCTGTGTCCTCCTTGGGGGTCAGGGAGCTTCAACACATTGGCATGCCAGTGTGCTCCCCAGTCAGGAAGTTTCACCAAGCCAGAATGTCCAAGGATTTTACTGGGTTTTTACTGATTGAATAAACCTGATAGAAGGGCCCAGGTTGCAGAAAGCCACATTATCAATCAGCCACTTTCCTCCTGGGGGAGGACTGTTGAGATAGCCTGTCTCCCAAGATGGCCTATTTCCTTGAGCAAATGGTTCCAAGAAGAGATCATAGTGTCTCTCAAATAAACCAGGAGGGGGGGGGGGGCGGAAGGGGCCATTAACACCTCAAGAGTGCCCCTGATCTGCATGTAGTTAGCCAGCCACAATTATATCCAATATAAGCCCCGAGGCTCCTCCCTGTCCCACACGGCAGTCACTCCCAGCGTGTGGGAAGGCTGCGGTCCCTCGCTGAGGTGCTTCAGAAAACTCTGTCTTGTCTGAGGTCAGGTCCGGTCTCCTTTCTCTCCTGTAATCCTGTACTCTGCGCCCCAGACCTAACAAAACCAGTGGCTGCTGGCTTGAACCAGTTTCCTCTTTCCTGGAGATCAGACTGCCAAGAGCCCCGACAGATACTTAGTCCTCCTGATGACCAGCCTCCATCTTTAAGCGCCCTGGGAACAGCTAGGAGTCTCTATTAGCAGAACAAAGGCCCTCCAAGGTTTACACAGCTCTGTACTGGGAACCAGGGACACAGCCCGGCTGTATCCTTTAGGGAGCGCTTCTGGATGCTAAGGATTGTTAGAGTACCCAAACCCTTTGGCCCTCGCAGTGCAGGCTGTGACCAAGGCAGGCTCCCCTGCCACCTGCCCAAGACGTCCTGGCAACAGTCATGTCTTCTAGCCTGCATACCACCAAGCCCCACTCCCCTACCCAAAGAAAGTGTCTTCCGTTACTTGGCCTAGGTCACGCGCCCGCGCCCCTCTGCTACTCCGTTAATTAGCATATTAACTAAACCTGCATCCTTACAGTGCAGTGTGCGTGTCCCAGCCAAAAAAATCTTTTAGGAGTAGACATCTCACTTTGTCTGGGAGGATTAAGTCTCTTATTTCAGACCCCCACGGTGCTGTTGCTGAAGCTCAACTCGGTGCCTGTCTCCTGAATCCCTGTGTCCTCTCCTCAGCCACTGTCTTTTACCTGCTTCTGTGGGAGGAGACAGCAGCCTTCTCTGCCTCCCTTGATGGCGTGCTGGAAGCCTCAGTTGTCAACTCGACACACCTGGGAAGAGGGCGCCTCACCCGGGAAATCGTTTCTATTGGACTGGCCCGTGGACACATCTGTGGGGCACGTTCTTGAGTGCTGAGTGATGTGGGAGGGACCGGCCCATTGTGGGCAGTGCCGCCCTTGGGCAGGTGTATAAGAAAGCAGGCTGGGCATGGGCCAGAGGACCAAGGCAGCAGGCGGGGCGCCTCCGTGCTCTGTGCTCCAGGTTCCTGCCCGGGGTTCCTGCTTTGACTTCCCTCAGTGATGAGCCGTGCCCAGAGACGTGTGAGATAACGTAACTTTTCCTCACCAAGTTGGTTTTGGTCATAGTGCTGTTTATCACGGCAACAGAAAGTACCTAAGAGAGAGCGGGTGGAAGTTCTCAGGGCGGAAGCCCTAGGAGGCGGTTAAGCTTCACTTCCTGTAGTTCTGGCAAACATTTTTTTTTTTTTTTTCAATCCATAGAGAAGTTAGGCTTTGTTGATGGGGTGGGAAGCCAGAGAACAGGGTGCCCAGGAGAGGAGCCTAATGTGGGCTTGCTCTTTGTGTATGAACCCACTGGGCTCAGGAGATGGCCACAGGTCGTGGGGGTGAGGGGGTGTGCATCTCAGTGGGCACCTGCTTGCCTTGTCCCTCTGGGGTCTTGCGTCCTTCCTACCAACTTCACTTTGCACAGATTGCTCTATTTTTCTCCATTTCCACTGTATATAATTTTCCTGCCCTAGTTCTTGCCTTTGTCAAATTGTATCTCTCCTCCCGCTCCTTTCTGAGATCTTTGAAAGTTCCAAATAAGAACGCATGTGTTTATGCCGAGTGAATAATGCATGAATCCATTCTTTCAAAGCATGCAGCTGTGTTTCTTATAATGTCACTCATTAATCTATGTGGCAAAAACAGCGGGGAAGGTCGATATGGTCAAAGATAATTAGCAATTGATTAGCACCTGAGAAGCTAAATAAAAAGACACATTTCTCCCTGCAATGGCTTGAGTTGATGAAAACAAGAATTCCTATTTGAAGCGAGTCATGGTTTTGAGGGGTGTGATGGAGAAAAACCTTTGCGTTAATATGGGTGTGAATCACAGTAATTTTTTGGGGGGGGGTGGGAAAGAGACAGGAACCATTCCCGAGTACTCATTGCAATGTATTTCATTAAAGAATATCTGTCACCAGGAATCTAAAGTCTTGTAAACATACAGTGGCAAGTATTTGAAGTGCTGATGTTACAACCTCAATTAAGCCCACAGTTTCCTCCCGTGTACCCAGTATCGGAAAGGAAGTGATTTCCCTTCCTGACTTTTTCCAGGTGGATGAGTCAAGACCCAGCTTTGTCTGGAAATAGTGCAGCAGATAGCGACAGCCCCCGATGGCTGGACACGGAGACCTCCTTGCCCATGGTTGTAGGAGTGTCCATGTAGGGTTGTGCTGGTCTCATATGTTCTAGGACCGCATGGAAGATGCTCAGTAGGTCCTCCTGAACATACAAAACTTTTCAGCAGGCTCAGTGATGCAACCTTAGACTCGAAGGTATTTTACAGATTGTGTCTGTATTGATGACAGTTTCCCTTGTTTTTACTGTTTTTATCCCCTCAATAATTCAGCAGAGCACTGCTTATATAACATTACCTTGTATAGGCATTATAAGCAATCTGGAGGTGATTTAAGTCTACTGAAAGATGTCAATTATGTGCAAACAGTACATTATTTTGTTTTGTATTTGAGATAGGGTCTTACTCTGTGGGCCAGGTTGGCCTGGGATTCAGTATTTTGTCCAGGCTAGCCTTGAATTTGCTTTGATCCTCCTGCTTCAGCCTCTGGAGTGCTGGGAAGACAGGCATGTGCTGTGAGGTGGTGCTCTTCAAATTATTTCCTCCCCCAAAGGAAATCTTCCCCGCCCCAAGGTTCTTCCTCAGCTTCCACTGTTTGCTAAGGATTTTCTGTCTTCGGGTGGCTCTTCTCATTCCACTGAATACATAGATTTCGTGACCATTTTTGGAACCCGGAATCCATGTCCTATCCATCTTCAGTGAAGTCTGGAGGCCACCCAAACTTCGAATGCCTCCTCTTGGTCTCCTTGTGTTGGAGGCTTGAGGACTGGGCTCTATGATATCTAAACAGGCTTCATTTTGCTGGTAAGTACAACGGGCAGAAAGAGCATGGTTTGCTCACACCTACACTCCTTACTCTTACCATTGCTCTCTAAAACTTAAAATTATACTGCAGGGTGTTGAGATGAATTCACGTAGTTTCTCCAGGAAATCTGGCCCAGTGGTAATACGGATCCAATCACTAATAATGAGCTTGGATCAAGGTCACCACCGTGTGTCCCTGCTTCACACATGTCTCTGCATGCCATCCCCACCGCAGCCTTCCCCTCAAAGCACATCTGTTTTTCTTCTCACAGAGGCAGGGGAGGTCCAGAGCTGCCTTGCCTGGGTCCCACAGCTCCTCATTCGGTACGGGACTAAATTCCTAATAGAGATTCAATAAAGATGGCACACTTCCTGCCTCTTCTTGGTCTGGCTGGAAGGCTTTATTTTTAAAGGTCCCCTTTAATTGACCTGCTTAGAATCACACAGCATTCTGGATACCTCAGCTTGGAGATGATGTGACCTATCAGCCTTCTCATCTTTGATTAAGTTAGGGGAGGGGAAAGCACAAAAACCGTTAAAACTCAGATCCTCTCTGGTGGACTTTGGGTCTGTTTCCAGGTCTCCTCTTCACTGGAGAGCTTTACCTCTTTGTTTACATGTGTGTTGTGTGATTCTTTATGTGTACGGATGTGATTCTTCATCTTTTAATAATGGTCTAGGCTTGGAGGAGTACTGAGATGGCTATCAAACTTGAGTGGGTTCTGGATGCTTAGAGTGCTTGCAAAACCTGGGTGTGCGTAAGGGTGTTTGGGCGGACGTGATTTTAGTTGCTGGACTGGAAGATTTACTATCACTCATGTGTGAGCCTCTCCCAGTCCTCTAAGGGCTCAGATAGAACAAAACAGGGTGGGCTAGTGTCCACCCTCCACGTGGGCTTGGATGTGCACCCTCTCCTTCCCAGGGGCATCAGCACTCCTAGTCCTCGGTCTTCAGAATTGGAGTCACACTTACAGTATTGGCTGTCTTGGCTCTTTGGCCCCTGGGCTTGGACTGAACCCTAGCACCTGTTCTCTTGGGGCTCCAACTCGTATACTGCAGACTGTGTCCTCACTCGGGCTCTGAACAGCATGAACCCCACTCTGTTCTCTGCCTGTCCTCTGGTTCTGTTTCTCTGGGGAACCCCGACTGATCCAAGTACCTCAGGCACATTTTGTTTTTTCATTTTGTGATACTTGGGATGAGGAGGCTGTAGATGTTAAAGCAGCAATCCCTTCAGGCCCTAAGCAGAGAATGCTTGGTCCCTACCGTTGGCACAAGCAGGAGCAGGGTGGGAAAGCGCTCTCCCCTTTGCTTCCTGAAGCTCCTTGAATCGTAGTCATACATGAATCAATTACTCCCTTATCCAGAGTCTCCACGACTCTAGGCGCATAGGCTAAGTTACTTTGCTCTCATGCTATAGGCTACTCATTAAACCTGTGGCCTAGTACTGTGGGACTTTCTCCCTCCCTGCTTTGTCTATTAGGTCTGAAACTTTACTCACACATGAGTGCCCAGTGTTAATAAAAACCCTTCATCTGAACAAGGAAGCTCTGTTGCTCTACCTCTATCTTGAGCTTCCAAATCTTTCCCCAATTTATGTAACGCTAGGTATGTCGTGGGTGTTCTGAGAACATCGAGCCACTGTTGAAGGATACAGAGGCCTGAAGCACACTTAGTTCACGGTAGGGTGCCTCTCCTAACTCACTGTACATGAGGAGGCTTTGGTAGCAGGGCTGAGCACACCACACATGTTGGGAAAGGGGAGGGCTGCAGTTCTGCACGCTTGTAGGAGCTTAGGGTCCTGCTGACCCACTGCCTGTCCATATCCCCAAGAGTGATGCTGGACACCCTCCCTTGGATGGAAGTGGGTCTCCCCAGCATGCAGCTCTGATCCAGATGGCTTAGGGACAGGAGAGGTTGAGTCCACTGAGGTGGTCACTGCACACAGAACAAGCGATGGCCCCTGGAAAAGGCGGGAGGTGTAGCCGTTGTCCTGTGAATTCAGAGGGAGTTCTACTATGAGGGAGGCCCTCCTCTCTCCCCAGTGCAACCCTTCACTGGTTTTCTTTCCAAAATAAAGAAAACAAATCTAAACATGGTAAACTGATTGCACCAAGCTTGGCGAGCAGGCATAGCCCTCTTAGAACAATTGATTTGCTATGCTTTCTTGTACAAAGCGACAATTTTGTCCCTAAGAGGTATCTGTATTCTGCCTGCTTTTCTCTTTGAATTCACGGTGTTGTTTTAGACTAAGAAGTTAGCAGTGAGTTTCTGTCTCTCTCTCATGAATTCTAAAATGCACCCTGGGAAACTTCTAGTAGACTCCAATCAAAGCGAATGAAACACCGTTCATTAGAAGATGCTACAAAAAGCGAGTTTTAAGTACTACTTGGCTCTATTTTTTTTTTTTTTTCCTTTTAGTTTTTTGTTTTAGCACGGGGGTGGCTCTTTCCAGGAAGAGACGTGATTTCAGAGCCACTCTCAATACATTAGTGTGCTGGCTTTCATCAAAATGCCCCCTTTGTGAGCTGGTCTATTGATTTCAGAATGAAGAGGCAGAGGTTGACGATGGTGAAGTGTAGAATGGCTAAGTGGGAGGCATTGGAGGTGAAGCAACACAGGACAGGCCTATGGTTCGATCACCCTCACCCAAGTGCTATACAGGGCTGTCCACAATACACGTTTGATACGGTGCTATTAAGTGGGCACGCGAGCAAGGTCAGAAGTCCAGATGGTTTGTGTGGTCTCCTGGTTCCTCCCACCTGTCTGGGATTGACCAGTATTTCACAGTCTGGTCCTGGGGAGGGATTTCCTGCCAGTGTCTTTGGGATGTATAAAGCTGATAACTTTCTTTTGTGGGAGAATCCAGGGTAAAGTTTCAGGATGTTGTTAAAGTTTTGCAATCAAGTTCATTTGGGCTATCTGTTATTGTATCATGATGTACCCTAAAACTTACTAGCTTAAGAATGATTTTATCCTATTTGAGAATTTTGCGAGCTGGGAACCTGGCATGGGCTGTCTTGGTAACTACTAGGTAATTCATACAAATGGACTGGCTGGAATTCCTTCTATACTTGGTGGAAGATTGGGTCTAAAGGGTCTGTGAGGCTTTCTTCCCACCCCTAGTGTCTTAGCTGGGGTGGTGGGAAGGCAGGGCCAGGTAGGATGGGGGCAGGACATTTGCCTCCGTGGTCTTTCCAGTAGCAAGTCCTCAAGTAGCAAGAAGAGAACGCCATCTGCATTTTAAAGTCTGAACAGATACTTTTTATTATTTATTTATTTATTTATTTATTATTTATTTATTTATTCATTATTTATTATTGATTTATACAGGGTTTCCTTATAGCCCCAGCTAGCCTGGAACTCACTATGTAGACCAGGCTGGCCTCAATCTCACAGAAATGCACCTGCGTCTTGTCTCCCAAGTGCTGGGATTAAAGTCGCGCACCTGATTTTAGTTTTATTTCTACTCTATTGTACTGATCTGATAGTCGGAGGGCTCACCTGTGTCCAGGGCAGAATCAAAGAAATTGTGGCCATCTTTCATTTTATTTATTTTTGTGTGTATATTGTACTGGGGATCAATCTTAAGAATTCATGCATTCTAACACTGAGCTATATTCCTAGATCTCTGCCTTTATTTCATCACAAAGAACATAAAATTTAAAATATGACACAATAGTTAAAAGATGGAACCAGTTCAAGTATCCATTCATGGATGGTAGATAAGCAAAAT
This sequence comes from Nannospalax galili, assembly GCF_000622305.1. Classification (NCBI taxonomy): domain Eukaryota; kingdom Metazoa; phylum Chordata; class Mammalia; order Rodentia; family Spalacidae; genus Nannospalax; species Nannospalax galili. The sequence goes on from NW_008350011.1 coordinate 759,693, forward strand.
AGGATTTGTCCATACAAAGGAATATTATTCACCCTTAAAGGGGAAATTCTGACAATATAAGTTGTGTGAACTTTATTTAATTAATTCATTTAAAAAAATTTAAGTGTATGAGTGTATTGCCTGCATGTGTCTAAGTGCACCAGTGTCATGCAATGCCTGTGGAGGTCAGAAGGGGGTATCAGATCCTCTGGAACTGGAGTCAAGGAAGGATGTCAGCCACCATGTGGGTGCTGGGAATCAAACCCTGGTCCTCTGCATGAGCAGCCAGTGCTCTTAACCACTGAGCCATCTCTCCAGCCCAAGTTGTATAAACTTTGAAGGCACCATGTGGAATGAAATCAGCTAACCTCAGGAACACAAATACAGGTTTCTAATTACACGAGGTCTATGGAGCATTTGAATTCACAGAGACAAGGTAGAACTGGAGATGCCAGGGGCTAGGAGACCAGGCATGGGGAGTCAGTGTTTAGTGGGTACAGAGTTTAACTTTTGCTAGATGAAAGAAATCCTGGAAATGGATGATGAAGATGCCAAACAGGAGAATGTTCTTATTAGCGCCTACACATGGCTGAGATGGTGTATTATGTTATGTATTTTACCACAAAATTGAATCAAATGCATATTAGGATTAGGAAATACTGGGGCTGGAGAGATGGCTTAGCGGTTAAGAGCACTGACTGCTCTGGCAGAGGACCCAGGTTGGATTCCCAGCACCCACATGGCGGCTATGAACCGTCCTTAACTCCAGTTCCAGGGGAATCTGAAGCCCTCTTCTGACCTCCGAGGCATTGCAGGACACAGGTGCACTCACATACATGCAGGCAACACACTCATACACATAAAATAAAAAAAAATAAGAAAAAGATACTTTGAATGTCTATTGCTTGGTTTTTCTGAAGGGCTAGTTATCTTTTCCGGCTCTATCTCCTCCTCCTCCTGGGCTTTGGTATCTAAGCAGGCCTCCTTTCATATGTAGAGCAAACTGATTCAGGTGAGTTAGGAGAAGCCTCTTAGCATTGGGTGGATAAAATGATTAATTTTATTTTGTGTTTAAAATAAAATCCACTGCTGACCTTCTTATCCTCAGGAAAATGTATTCCTAAATTATTAATTCTGTTTTGTTTCCTTATTAAAATAAACATAACAGAGCACAGCAAAGGTATTCTAACTTACCTGTCAGCATTTCTCCATAGAATCGGCACATTTTATCTCTCCAAACTTGCCTCAGGTTTGTATGCAAATTAATTTGAGTTTACTTTGTAAAGCTTTGCAGTGGAACTCTATCTTGAATTGAGTCTGTTTTTTGTTTAGAGACATCCTTATAGTCCTGTATTCTTCAATAATACGTGTATTGATAATTTTATTAAAAATTGAAATGAAACAGACTCACAAAAACATACAAGTCATAATGTGGATCTCACTATATTTTATGAAGCATTTATGAAACCCTGGACTGGATCAGGGAAATGAATGCATTCAGAATCCCAGAGTCTCACAGGCCCTCCCCCACGGTGGGCTTTTTTGATGTGTGACACCATGAATAGGCTCCTCTGCTTTGCAGCGCTAAGTGGCAGTGGGGGGCAGTTCACACTGGCTTCTTTCACTTAAATGTGTGTGCATGATTCACCCACATGCCCTGTACTTGTGGATCACTTTATTCTCATGGAAATAGACACAGTTTATTTCCCTGTCTGGCTGCTGAGGATTTGGATTATTTCCCCCTCTAAATATTCTATTAGACATCATCGGACACTGACAGGCCTCCTGCCTGTTGGATTCATCCAGGGGAGATGAATTCCCGTCGCAGGGTGGATAACGGTTCTGATTTGCCTGTGTGCACAGAAACTTTCGCCAAATCAGTTGTATGAATTTACATTCTAACCACCATTGACACATTTGTTCCCCAGACTGAGAGTGGTCAGTCTTTTCTCATTTTAACCCTGGTCCTGGGTAGTAGGGTGACATGATTATATTTATATGCCATTTATAAGATTGCTTTTGTGACATATCTGCTCAAATAATTTATCCATTTTAAAATGTGAGACTGCCTATCTTTTTCTTACTGACACATAGATATTATATATGTTATATATGTACACACACACACACTGTATGGAAATACTTCATTGGATTGCAATTATGTGTCCTTTTAATGCTTTCTTTTAAAATATTTATTATTTCTAATTATCTCTATGTGTATATGTCTGTGCATAGATATGTACATGTGAGTGAGGTGCCCATAGAGGCTAGAGGTTTTCCAACCCTTGGAGCTCGAGTTACAGGGAGTTGTGAACTACCCAACATGAGCCAAAATCAGGTCCTCTGCAAGAGCAGTATGTAATCCTAACTGCTGAGCCATTTCTCCAGCCTCTATTTTTAACTCTCTTTAGGGTGCCTTTTGAGGAATAGAAATTCTTACTTTAAAATTTTTTATTACATTTATTTATGTGCGTGTGTGCATGTGCGTGTGTGTGTGTGTGTGTGTGTGTGTGTGTGTGTACATGCCATGAACACATGCAGAGATCAGAGGACAGCTTGAGGGGGTCAATTCTCGCCTTCTACTATGGGGGTTCCAGAGATTGAATGCAGGTTGTCAGGCTTGGCGGCAAGTACCTTTGAGCTAACTCGCCGGCCCCAAAATTATTATTTTTAACTTTATAATTTCCTTTCTTTTTAGATAGTACATATATATATATATGTGTGTGTTTAAAAATCATTAAACTTTTTTTATTGTATCTATTTATTGTGCATGGTTCTGTGATACATAAGGACATACTCGTACAAGTCTATACTGTATGCTGTGTCCGCGGTACTGCCCCCCCATGGCCCCTTTGTCTAGGCAGTTGTCTTTCATGCCATCTATACATGCTTGGTTTTATGTATGTATATAAAATCTAGGACTTTTTGGTGTTTTTAATGATATATTTCTCTACCTGAAGAACACATGGCCTCTTATTTTTTAACCTTAATTATCTTTTAATTTTAGATCCACAGTATTATGCTGTGTGGTGGTTAATGTAGGCATCAACCTGAAAGTGGTTTTGGATGAGCTCAGCCCCTAAATGAGCATCCCCTGGGCAGAGAGGGCTGCCCTGGGGAATGTGGGTGGTGAGTTGAAGGGTTGGACAGACAAAAGGCAGATATCCTCGAGCAGGGGTGTGGCCTCTGGGCTGTCTCTGTGCATCTGCTCTCAGGGTCTCCAGCCTGCCGGCCTACACCGCAGATATGCACCTGCCCACCTCCATGAAGTGTGAGCCAGTTCCTCATCACACTTCCTTTTCCATCTCTGGACCTTGTGGTCCGCCGCTCTGGGGAACTGTCACTGATGGAGGGTGTGAGGTGTTGGTCAGGGTGTACAGCCTTCAGACACCCGGCCCGAGCCTTGGGGCCCCCAGAAGTCCAGTTTCCAGTTGTTCTTCGGCACTTGCTCAAGTGTTTGTGGGTGTAGCATGCACTGCCTGAACTAGCCATTAGTGTTAGTCTTTCCAGGAAATCTAGACTCCCTGGAGCCTAAGGGAAGGGGCTCTGAACTGGAGGGCTGGCCTGTCATAAGACACAAACCAGCTGAGGGCCGAGCTAGGACTCAGAACCTGGAACCACAGTGAGGTCATGGAGGAGGGGAATAGTGATTAAGAACAGAGGTGGGCACTGGGTTAGACCATGGAGGAGAAGCTAGAAGGAACACTGGTGCAGCGACAGGTGGACAGGTGAGGGAGCTCCCAGGAGCATCCTGAGTGAGCCTAGTGCCCGAGAACTGCACTGAGCAGTCCCATGGTGACCCTTTCACACACTGATTCTGAATCCTGAGGAGTCCTGTCATTCCATTCTGTGTGGTTTTGCGTGCGTGCGTCCATGCGTGCGTGTGTGTGTGTGTGTGTGTGTGTGTGTGTGTGTGTGTGTGTGAGTTGTTACTCACTGTGCTGTAGAGAAAAGGATCCAGGTGGAATACACGGTTGTTTCTGAGGCATAATCTTATTCAAACAGTCATAAGCTGGAGGGAGAAGTGGAGAGGAGACCTTCAGAGTCTCTTATGCGCCTTGATATTTAATTATGTGCAAACCTGCCCTTTAGAGTCCACCAGAGCCTCAGGGAAAACTATTATGTCAGGTAATGAATTTTTATTACCCTTTACCTTTTACCTGTGTATCTCATTGAGTGGGTAAGTTTATTACAAGCTTTGAGTGTCCTCTTCTGGATCCGTGGACCACAGGGCTGGAGGAAGGACGCTAATGTGGTGTACGTTGGCAGATTCAGATCTATAGTAGACCCTGGGATTCTGGAGGTTTAATTCAGCCGTGGAGTATAGATTTCGTTTACACAAGGCTCTGGTGGTTTTCTCTTGAGGTAAGTTATGAAATGCATTCTTGAATAAGACATTGTAGTTCATATACTGTACAAGCTCCATTCCCCGTAAGGTAAGGACTGTGCAGTAAGGATGTTAGTTCAGTATTTCAACAAATTCTTCCCTTCCCCTTTTCTTGCCTAAGTAACCCAGTGGTGTTTGATTAAGATGATGATGAAAGTTGACTGATTACATTATTTGAGACTGAGTTTTATGTGTGATGTTCATTCAGCCGTCCTTAGGTAAAGGTACATTTATTTTTAGTTACATGCAGGTGAAACTCTGTGTGTTTAAATGACACATTTATATTTTTAAAAAGATAATTTGTGTGTGTGTGTGTGTGTGTGTGTGTGTGTGTGTGTGAGAATTTGTGTACCGTGTGTGCTGGTGCTTATAGAGGCCAGAGGGCTTCAGATCCCCTGGAACTGGAGTTACAGGCAGTTGTGAGCCAATTTGTGTACCGTGTGTGCTGGTGCTTATAGAAGCCAGAGGGCTTCAGATCCCCTGGAACTGGAGTTACAGGCAGTTGTGAGCCTCCTGATGTGGGTGCTGAGAACTGAACCCAGGTCCTCTGTAAGAGCAGCAAGTGCTCTTAACTGCCGAGACATCTCTCCAGCCCCAACAAACATTATTTAAAAAAGATTTTTCATTTAAACCCTGCATTTCCCAGTGTGTTAAGCCTGGGCAAAAAAATCTATTTGTGGGTGACTAATCACTCAGATCTGTATTCTGTTCTGTTACTATGTCTGTCCATATGCTATTTTCGTTTGTATTAAACCACATGATCTTGATACTTTGCTTACCCTAAAGAAAGTTATTCCATTATTACTGTATCTGTCAAAGTACAAAGATAAAAACCAACCAACCAGCAAACCTTTCTCTGTCATGAAGATAATGAAGTGTCAGAGCTGGGAGATCCCTAACTGGGGTCTTGAGATTCTGTGAAAAAGCATCCAGCCTCACTACTGTCTAGGTGTGTGTCCTCTGGCCCTTCACTGCAGACAGGAATAGCCGAGTGTCCTTCCTGGGGTGCACAACTTTTCTGCATTGCTTGATTAAGAAGGGTGCTGAAGGGCAGCCAGACCTGCAGAGCAAGCCATCCGCTTGACAACTGTGGCTCCAGTCTCCTTGGGTCCGAATGAGAAGCAAAGAAGGAAATGGTGTTTGGTGGGAGACGGACTGTGAACTTAGCAGGGAAGCTGTGCACAGCACACACGTCGACTCCTGACAATCGTCTTTCTTCTGCCTCTTATTGGTTCATCCTGCTTTGTGCAAGATGAAGTCCTAGAGCTAAGCATGGCTGAGGTTAGACCCAGGACCCAATGGCAGTTGCCCAAGCAACAACACAAGGACTGATCAGGAGGTCAGATACCCCAGAGCCACACAGTCTGTGCAAGGAAGTTAGTGGAGTTAACAGTCTAAGATTGGGGTTTGCATAGGTTGCCACAGATCCAAGGCAAGGAAATTTTGAGTGTGTGTGTGGTAGGTAGTATCAATCAGGACTCTCAACAACCAGTGTGTGTTATTTCATATAGTGCATATATATGCATATATAATTATATAAATGTATGCTTATACAGAGAGACCCCCCGACACACACACTCACTCTGTGGCGCAGACTGCCATGATTATGGAGGCTGACAAGTCCACACCTGTGTGTTGGACTGAGAGGCTAAGACAGGAAACTCCATGCACAATTAAAGTTTGAAACTGTCTACTAGAGCATCCCCTCTTGTCTGAGAAGGGCCAGTCATTTTGTTCTATTCAGTTTTTGACTGAGTGAATGCAGGCAACCTACATTTTAAAAAGCAGTCTGCTTTACTCAAAGGTCATTAACTGTTTATCTCCTGAAAACACTCACAGAAGCACTCAGGATAATTGTCTAACTCTTTGGGTACTATGGCCTAGCCAGGTTGACACACATGAAATTTGCCACCACACAGGCCCAGGTAGATGGTATTGGAAGATGGAGCCCTTCTGCTGCTGCTGCGTTTGATTTGCTTTGAGCAGGACCATAAAGTGAGTCTGCATTCGGAGCGTGACTGTGGCTTTCCTGTGCATTAGGGATACACATCGATGCAGAAGCCAGAGGAAAACCCCACTCTCTGCCCCTGAGGATGTGGTGCTTCCTTTCGTGTTGGCTGCGTTAAACTCAGGATGTGAGAGCACATTGATTTTGCCACAGCTTCTTAGGGTTTGAACAGGAAATATCTCTTGTGCTCATGTGTGGAACTGTTGGTCTCCAGCTGGTGACACTATTTTGGAAAGTTCTTGAAACTCTGGGAAGCAGAGCCTAGCTGGGTGGAGTAGGTCCGTAGGGGTGAGGACTGTCTTTGGCACCTTCCTATGTCTCTGCTTCCTGTCTGTTATAGGGTGAATATCTATTCTTTGCTGCATGTTCCTGCCACCATGATGCTCTGCCCAACTAGTGCATGGGGCCAAGGGACCATGGACTGAGCCCTCTGAGATTGTGAGCCAAGATAAATGTTTTCTTTCCTTAATTGTTCTGTCAGGTGTTTTGGTGACAGCCATGTAAATAATGAATTCACCTTCTTTGTTGAAGGATAGAATTTGGGAGGCAATTCTGATTCTTTTTTTTTTTTTGAGACAGGGTCCCCCAACTGGCCTGAAAGTCGTGATGTAGACTAGGCTGGCCTCAACCTCACAGTGCTGCCTCCTGAGTGTTGGAGTGCCAGGACTGATGGCATGTACCACCATCCCAGTGGTTCCCTGATTCTGTATGTGGGGTTTCTACGATGGAAAGTATTAGGAAAGAAACATTGGGAAAAGCGGAGGAGCTGGTATCGTTGGGAATGAAAATCTATTCCCTGGAGGCTTAACGTGAGCATGACTTCAACCTAGGCGAACTCTTAGGTTATTTGACCATCTCTGGCATCTGTATCCTGGATTACCACCCCTCCATCTCTCCCTGGCTGCAAGGCTTCTGTGAGGGGGACACCACAGGTGACAGAACAAAGAGTTCATGCCCCACTTGTCCTGGGTCTCTCAGACTGAGAGCTGCTGCTTACATCAAAGCAACCCAGCTTACAGGGAAGTAGAGGAAGATCAGAGGCCAGCACTTAGCATTTTCCTTTTATTTTAGCATGATTACCAGTGTCACGGGCTCCTGGAGATGGGCTCATTTCAACATCCACAGAAGCTGGCATCAGGAAAAGCACTCAACATTTGCCCAGGACAGAAGCAAATAGAAATGAATGTTACATCTCTGAGACAGACCCAGATGCATTTTTATAACTACATTTTCTGACTAGAACAGAAATCATATTCTTATGAGAAAATGTAGAAGAAAGAAGACAGTACAAAAAAAGAAAATCCAACATTCACCTAATACCGAGTGTTATGTGCCAGGTACTATGCTTGAGAGAGCCGCTGGGATTATACACTCTGGTTGTCTCTCAGGGACCCACACATGCCACTCACATGTGTACATGTGCTATGTCTAGATGCACTTCTCTCCAATTCTTTCTCACATATGTAAATTTGTCAAGTGTGTTTGTGTGATTTTTTGTTTAAAATGGCAGGATTTTTTGTTGCACAGCTCTAGTCATTGGTTTTCGCTTTGAAATGATTGGAGAATGCATTTCCATGTCGTTCGTAGGGACTCCTATCACTCATCTAATTCTTTTGTTTAAAGTTATTTTTGATTTATCGATTTTTATTTTATGTGTCTGTTATGTCTGCTGTAAGTACACCCATGCTGTGCAATGCCTGCACAGGACAGAAGAGGGAGTCAGATCTCCTGGAACTAGAGTTGCAGATGGTTGTTAGCCATCATGTTGGGTCCTGGGATTTGAACCTGGGTCCTCTGAAAGAACAACCACTGCTCTTTAAAAAAATTTTTAATTGTATTTTTGTGTTTTTCATACACAAAATCACCTTTATACTCCCTTCCCCTTTGGCACCCTCCCATACTCGCCTCCCCCCTGCCCCCGGAGTTCATACAGTCTGTCATTTGTGTTAAGACCTATCATGTAAAGTTAGTGTCCCCAGATGTCCCTCAGTGCAAGTTCATCCACTGGGATCTAATCAGCTTATCTAGAGTCCCTCCATTTAAGAAGATCAGCTCCTCCTCACCCAGCAGTGATCAGCTGCCAATAGTTCTTCAACTAAGATTGGGGCCTGCTGTTCATTTCCACAGTTCTGTTCTGAGTTTTTGTCTGCCTAAGTTTGCATGGGTCTTGTGCATGCTGACACCATCGCTGTAGGTTTGTATAAGAAGGGTCCCAGGTGCCTGTGGGACTATTTCATATGGTCAGGCACCTCCTCCCTGGCTCTTACACTATTTCCACCCCCTCTTCCTCAATGGTCCCTGAGCCCTGGGTGGGTAGAGTTTAATATGACTGCTGTCCAAGGATCCACACTCTGCAGACTCTTATTCTCTGCATTTTGGCCATTTGTGACCTTTTGCATTCCTGGCCCTCTGTTGCATGAGGGAGCTTCATTGATGAGAGTTGCAAGATGCATTAGTGTTCTCTTCATCCCTGTTCTATGTTCTGTGAGTCTTGGGTGTAGGGGCTGCATCCTAGATGTGCACTTAGACGTGGGCAGTTCACAGCCAATGCTGTGTATGACCAACTGTGGAACTCTGTAATTATCTCTGTCTCTTGAAAAAGAAGCTTCTTTGATGGGTGATAACTAGGATTCTTGACTATAAATATCAGGATCCACATGTAACAGGAATAATAAATTATTAGTAGTGCAATATGAAAAAAATCAGGATCCATATTTTACACATAGTAAGAAGTTTCATTTGTCTAGGGATGTGATAGCCTTGGAGTTTTCTCTAAGATTTATGAAACAAAAATTCTTTGATGAGTGGTGAGAGGTATATTTGTCTATAAAGATACATAGTTAGAATACAGTAAAAAACTACATTGGTCTATGGAATTGCCAAAAATCATTTTTTCTCTAAGATTTATGACCTCTCCAGGTATATGCATTTGGGTAGGTTTACAGTACCACACATGAGTTCCCTCCCGTTGTGTGAAGACCAGCTGGTGCTCTTAACTGCTGAGCCATCTCTCCAGCCCCGACTCAGTTAATTCTTTAAAAATATTTTAAATTAACTTTTAATTTTCAAATTTAACTAGAACATATTTTTACTTATCCTTCACAATTTCATACATATATGAACTATATCTTGAGCACATCTGTCCCCGATTCTCCGCTCTCACTTCCCCTGGATCCCCTGATGTCTCCTTCTTTTCTTTGTAACCCTCTGAGTCCAGTTAGTGCTGTCTGCATGAACATGGGCAGCCTACCAGTGGCCACACCTTGAAGAAAATTGACTACTCTCCCCCAGCAGCCATGAACTGCTGATAGCTCCTCATCTGGAGGTGGGGTAGAGCCTAACCTTGCCACTTACTTAATTCTTAGCATTAAATGTGTGGGCTGATTTAAATTTCTGTGTTATAAAAAGTTATCAGAACCATTCTAGCTTATGAGCTCTGTTGACTTTTTAAGGAAAATTCTTTAAAACTTGATAGACTGGCACAGAGACCAAGAACATTGCTGGCATTTTTTGTAGCTGATTGCTATATTGCCTCTCCAGCGCTGCCTATGAGGTTAGGATCTTTCTCTTAGTGGATGACATGTTTAATTTTATACTCCTTTGTCAATATTGGGTGTTCTTTTAAAAAATTACCTACAAATCAGACAAATAGTAGGAAAACCTGGAAGCCAGACACTGAAAGACAGCTCTCCCCAGAGCATAGACTCTGAAGTTGGAGAGCTGTGGATGGTTTCTCTTTGGCTTTGGAAAAGTTATTCAGTCTTTCGGTGCCTCCGTTTGTCATCTTAAAAACAGAGAAGATGAGAATCCTCACTTTATGGAGCTCAGAGATTTCAGTGGTTGATGCATGTTGAGCACTTAGAATTGTGTCTGATACCTTGGAAACTCTCAATATGTATTAGCTGCTCCCACAGATCAGGAGTGTGCTTGGGGGGCAGGCTTCCCAGTGGATCACGTTGCACTGAACACAGAGGACTGGAGGGCACACTGTGTATTTCCAGAACAGGTGGTCTGTTTGACCAACTATCCTTGATTTTGGTTTTCCTGTTGCTGCAATAAAATACTCTGACAAAAGGAATCTTCTACTCAGTTCCAGACAGCAGCTCATCAAGGCCAGGAGTTAACGTAGCAGGAGCTCGGAACAGATGGTCACATCACACCCACAATCAGGAAGCCAAAAGCAATGGATGCACTCTGCTCATTTCACATTCTCCTTTTTACACAGTCTAGTGTCCCCACCCAGTTAGTGGCGCCACCCAATCCTTCACACCTCAATTAGCACAGTCAAGACAGCTCCTCCCCCATAGGCATGCCAGAGAATCAGCTACAGGACTTTAGACCTCATCAAGTTGACAGCTGAGATTAGCATCGCATCTTGTGTGAATCTTACCAGCCCACTTGCCTACCCGTCCTTCCTCCTCTGGATACACTCTTAAAGCATTTCTTGAGAACCTGAGCTTGCCAGGCACAGTCCTAGGCATCTGTAGAAGAGTGAACAAGTCACACAGGAGCCCTGCTCCCGCAGACCTGCTTCTGCGCACGCTTCCTGGGTCTGCTCCTTCTAGTTCAGTGTCTTCATCTGTCCGTCGACTGTCCCCCTCTCTCAGAGAAGTAACTCTCCCATTTTCAGTTATGTTTTGAGATTTTCATACATGCATATAATGTGTCTGGTCCCCTCCAATCCCTCCCATATCCTGTCACCACTCTTTCCTCCCAACTTCATAACCCCTGTTCGTTAACACCCAGCTCAAATCCCACCACCTTCTGTCATCCCTCAGCTTAGATGCAAGCTTGTGTATTTATAGGGCACGTGCTTCAAGCACTAATAGTGTTCTTAAATGCTTCAAACCACTTTCTTTAGCTCTTGACTGACATTTAGCAACATCTACCTGAACTGATGTTATTTGTGGTCACAACCCTTTTCTCTGATGAAATAAGGGAGTTCTTTTTGCTGAGGTCCAGGACTTACCCATCTTTGTCTCCCTTGCATCACCAAGCACAGAGACTGTGCGACTGTGCCCCACTGATACTTAATACAATTTTAAAGAAGATAAGTACAGGAAGGAGCTGCTGTGATTAGTGTTCTATATGGGCACACACCAGACACTAACCAGTTGATGAAAGAAACAGAGCACTGTCCTTAGTCCAAATGTGTTTGGGTCCTTCCCAGGGAAGCCTGGGGACGGCCAGAACTGCAGTAACTGCAGGTTGTATCCAAAGATTTGTCATTTGGCATTTCTGAGATAAAACATAAAATTTCGTTGCTGGAGGCACATTTTCCTGTCCACTACACATCTTTCTACATTTACTCTGTCTTCCATAGTTCAGTTCTTATGACCTGAAATAACAGGAAAATAGAATAGTGTCCTGAAAAATAATTTTTGATAGTCCTGGCTGTAGATGTGGTAGAATAGCAGCCTGGGGCATGAAGATACCGAATATTCAAGTTACAATAGTTTGCTTTTTGTCAGTAGAGTATTCTGTTTTTCTAGGTTGTTCCAAAATATTTAAAATGTTTTGTGGGCTGCTGAGATGGCTCAGTGGTTAACAGCACTGATGGTTCTTGAAGAAGACCTAGGTTTGAATCCCAGCACCCACATGGCAGTTAACCATTTGTAACTCCAGTTCCAGGGGACCTAATGCCCTCTTCTGACCTCTGTGGGCGCTGCATGGCACAGGTGCACTTAACACACATGTAGGCATAACACTCACGCACATTAAAAAAAAAAAAAAACTAGAACAAAAAATTTTGTACACAAAGAACCCTGTTTTTTTTTTTTGTTTAATATTATGATATCCCTGTCCTGTAGCTGTTTTTCCCTGTGGCCTTTTTTTTGCCCAAGTATACAAAATATATTATTTGCAAAATTAAAAAAAAAATCACCTACAGAAAAAGCATGTTTAAATAATAGTACTTTGAAAACTCATAATATGGGTTGGAATCTATTTCTCTTGCTTCCAATTCATAGATTGGAATCTTATCCCAAGATGATGGAATTAGACAGGCCATCTTAGTGGGATAATTAGATCATGAAGATGGAGCTGTCATGAGTGAGGTTAGTGTCCTTAAGGAGAGATACAGATCATCAAAGAAGTCTCTCTTTCTTTTTGAAATAGGATGTTCCTGTAGCCCCAGCTATCCTAGTACTTGCTATGTAGCCCAGGCTGGCCTTGATGTCACAGAGATCCTCCTGCCTCTGCCTCCTGAGTGGTGGGATTAAAGGAGTGCACCACTGTGTCCGACTTAAAGAAGCTTCTTTTTGCAACAGATGGAAGAAGACTCTTTCAGAAATCTACAACTGGTCAAAATGCAGAGAATGAGTGATCAACTCCAGTGGGTACATTCTACAATGCAATGGTTAAACCTAAGCCTCAGGGAACATCTCAGCAAAGGGGGTGGAAAGAATGTAAAATCAGAGGACAAGGATGCTGGCTAGATAGTGTGGTCTAACCATTACAGGGAAGCTGAACCCCTGAAATCTCAACAGTGTGGCTGCCTAAACCAGACCTGCATAATGAAAACACCAGTGGACATGCCAGTGTGGATGGGGGCGATTTCACAAGGTTCCACCTCTAGATGAAGAGCTACAGGCCATCAATGGATGCTGCGGGAGGAGGAAGAATTGGTTTCCTCCAGAGCCTAGCCCCATGATGGTTATCTAGTCCCAAGTTATCGTCCCTAACTACATGTACATACGAGCATCACTAAATGAACTCAGTAAATCTATATTGTTTACATATATGTATAAATATTTATAATAATGAATTTGATGTCATGAATTTGAGAGGGAGGAGGGGGCATGGGAGGAGTTGGAGAGGGGAGAGGGAGGAGTAGAAATGATGTCAATATAGTATTTGTATGAAATAAAAAAATTATATTAAAAGAATTCTTCTTGCTCCTTTCTACCTTGTGGCAATCCGAGGACATGTGGACCAGGAAGTGGATCCTCACTAGAAACAGAACCAGTCAATGCCTTGACCTTGGACTTTCAGACCTGTAAGGAATAAATACCTATGACAAACCACAAATGACCAGGACATTTGTGTAACTCAGTGCCAACATGACTCTTTTTTTCTCATGTGGTTTTTATTTCATAAAATCACAGCTGCTGTGTGTGTGGATAGACACTGCTCAGTTCTAGTGGTGATAAAACTGTTTTCATTTGGAGGAATTCTGTGTTTTCTCCAACGTGAAATATCAAACCGAACCATATGATTTATTCCTGTTCAGTGAATGGATATTTTTTGTCCATATCTTAAGAGAAATTTACATAGAGGTGGTGGTGTGAAGGAAGGAGCCATGGTGTCTCTGTTTTGCCCTGTGACCTTTAATAGTTTTCCAGTTTACTCTTTTATAGAAAATGCAGAAAGCTGTCTTTCAGTTTCTACCTGGGATAGATTGTCAAGTATAGGGGTGAGAGCACGCTATACAAAGATAAAGAGAAACAGAAGAATCATAGCTAAATGCATGGTTAGAATGCTAACTGTTCCTCAGAAAAATTCGATTTTGTTACTGTTTAGAAGTTGTCATGGATGGCTTCCTTTTGACCCACCTGAGAAGAGAGACCCTCAACTGGGGAATTTCTTTTATCAGTGGCCTGTGGGCCTGTCTGTGCGGCATCTTTTTGCATATTGAGTGATGTGGGAGGGCCCAGCCCATTGTGGGTGGTGCTACCCAAGGGCAGGTGGTCCTGGGTTGTATAAGAAAGCAGGCTGAGCACAGGCCAGGGGACCAAGCCAGTAAGTAATGGTCATCCATGGCCTGTGCTCCAGCTCCTGCCTCCAGGTTTTCCTGCCCTGGTTTCCCTCAGTGATGGGCTGTCGCTTGGAAGTGTAAGATCCAATAAAACTCATGGTGTTTATGAGGAGTGTTTGACATAAAAAGTAACTACAGTAGAAGTGAAGCTTACTGTATCAGAAGGGATTTCATATCTGTGAATTAAAATTAAATTTCTAATATTCAATCCAGTTCATTTTACCTAGGCAGTTAAAAGGCATAAATCAGGAGCGTGTCTGGGCAGAAATGAAGAACTGTCTACGTTTTAGAAATCATTAGCAATTGTTTTTCAGTTCTTTATATTTTCTTTAACTTTGAGAAATATATGGCGGCAAAGGATATATTTTTCCTTTGGTAAAGTATAGAGCAAAATCATCTAAAACAAATTCACCTGTCTTCTCTACAAATGGAAAATAACTATAGAATATTGACTTTTTAATGTGTTCCTGACCTCAGGAAATCAGTGACTTTTAGCTTCTTGGCTGAGGAGGCTGGTTTCCAGGGAGACCTAGCCCTCCGTTGGCACTGGGCTATGATGGAAAAAGCCACTTGGAGTTCAGATGTCTGGAGTTAGAGCTTGTGCTTATGGAGGGAGATGGATTTGTAGTCAGCCATCAGGTGGTGGGAGCAGGGCAGGATCTTACAGCAGTGCTCTGAGGGAAGAGCGGGTGGATGGAGAGAGGGAGGGAGGGAGAGAGCCATGCTGTGAGATTTCAGGGGTGCAGCTGCACTGGCCTGGCCATCCTGTAATTGTCTCTACCTGACTCTAGGGTGTGGCTTCAGACCTGGCCTCCATCTGGGTTTTTTTTTTTTCCCTGACCTGCTCCTGGTCCTTTTCCCTTAGCACCAAAACTGATAGGGCCTGGTTTTGTGTCTGGGCTCATTGAGAGAGCCCTATAGACCCCCAGGACCTTCATTTATTCTACACAACTGATTTTAGACTCTGTCCTATCTACAGTTGCTACGTATGTTGCCAAAAGGCCGTTTAACAAGGCTGTATTTGACTTAGGGGAGAAACCTGAACCCTGGAACCTAGAGGGGCCTGTGGACAAGCAAACTGAAGCCCTTTTTCATGGGTGAGGATGACGGTCAAGAACTTACACAAGTTTACTTACCAGTCAAAGCAAATGACAGGGTAACCATTACTTTGCCAAGTAGCCCCATTTCACTGCTGAAGACACTGACACTCAAAGAAGTGAAGAAGCATTCTCAGCTTGACAGCGTTGGTTGGGTCCCAACTCGGGTCCTTCCGACTCATCTCCAGAGTTGGTTGGCCCTTAACCCAGGCCCTTCCAACTCACCTCTGGGCTCTTAAAGCCAACAGTCTCATTAACAAAGGAGTTCGTGTTCGGCCATTATTTCAGATGGTGTAGCTAGATCAACTTAAGGTCTCCCAGTGCCCCAGAAGTCAGATACCATCATCATTGTCATCATCATCTTCCTCATCACCACCTACCCTTTTTAAAAGATAAAACGAGATAGAATTTAAATCACCACTCAGGGTCTCTCAGGACCAAGTGGTTGAGATGGAATGGCTTCTAAGCCTGAGCTCGTGATCCCACGGTGCATGTACCTCGTTGCTCAGTAGTCTGGACCTTTCTAAATGCTTCAGCTGTGTCAGTGCATGACAGTTCTGTGTGCTGTCTACTAGAGACTGATTATCCCATCTAGTCTAGGCTGTGTAGCAGAGCACCACAGAGACAGAATGACTTAAGCAATATATATTTCTTTCCCAGTTCTGGCAGCTAGAGATCAGGACCAGAGATCAAAGTGTCCCATGGTCAAGTCTGGTGAGGGATTTTCCTGGCTTACAGATGGCCATCCTCCTGTGGATTGTTTACATGGAAGAGGAAGGAAGGCAGCAGAAAGATTGAAGCAAACTCTCCTGCATCTTTTCTGTTTTTAAAGGTGACTATCACTTATGTGGAAGAATGCATTTCCTGGTGATCTGCTGGAGTCCTTCTGGTATGCAGATGGCCACCTTCCTATGCAGTGTTCACATGGATGAGGAATTGAGATGGGGAGGAGGGAGAGAGGTGTAGCAATCTCTCCTGCATGTCTTCTGTCTTTAAAGTTATCACTCACATGGAAGAATGCATTCCCTGGTGATCTGCTCAAGTGGAGTCTTGTGGTAGGAAGCTTCCTTCCTCTAGCTATTTCCCAGTCCTTCTGAACCTTTGAACATGGTTGCTGAGGCAGGGGGTCCAGGTATGTAAGAAAAGGTGACCAAGCGGCCGTCTGTGTGGCTCTTTGAGGCTCACCCTTTGTTAGTTTCAATAAGCTGCCTCTAGGACCTGTAGACTAGAGGGCAACATGGCAATCAATGTCTATATCTGCTCTCTAGGAGAACCTGGTCTTCTAGAGAGACTCTGGATGCCTGTCTACTTCTCTATAATCCCTATGCCAGTGCACTAAACTCCAGTGCACAGTGTTTCATTTTCCTTCATTCCAAGAAACTTAGAAAAAGGGATACATTTCTACTTTGTACAATTGTCAATAAATTGTATTAAAAGAAATTTGATATTGACAAGAAAAAGAATGCTGTCTGAAATGCCCACATGTCCCTCCCTGATAGCTTTCATAGGCTGTAGCAGTAATCTGACAGAATCTAAGTTCCTATCTGATATTTACAACTCCCCAGCCTAGGCAGAAATGGCCAACCTGCCACACAGTTGCGGTGAAGATTCAGCGAATTTAGTAACCACCTTAAATAAGTTGATTGTAGCTCTGGAGTGGGATGTGGCTGGCAGGTTAATTTCCTGTGTTTCTTATCTGTAGAGAAGTGACGCTGTGGGCCCATGGGGTTGTACAGTCAGTGAGAACGAGGTGCTGTGGTGCTGGGCAAGTGGGTGCTCTGGATGACTCAGGGAGGACAGGTCTATACGCGCTGTGGGCCCATGGGGTTGTACAGTCAGAGAGTGAGAACGAGGTGCTATGGTGCTGGGCAAGTGGGTGCTCTGGATGACTCAGGGAGGACAGGTCTATACGGACATAGCTGGACACTCATCTGTTCTTTGTACACATTGGTTTGAGTAGCTTTGACTCACTTATTGGGACTTTACGGGAGATGGTGTTGCCATTCTGTCCTGTCCTCCTCCATTGATTACTTGTGTGTAGATTTTGTGGGTGTGACTTCAGTCTCACCAGCAACACCAGCCTACAGGCTATTGGAGCTGGCTGTGCCCTTGTGGGCAGAGATGGCTCTTCGCCAATGCCTGATGGAGAGTGAGTAAGGAGATCCAGTGGGCTTCTTACCCAGGCTTCTTACCAAGGCTGCCCTTGGGGGCTTTGCTGAAGTCAGTGCTACAGTGACTCACCTCCCCTCGTCCCACTTTCCCACATGCACTTTCCTATCACAGACCTGCCTTTGGGATGCTGAACCTGAGACAGGCTTAGAATTGACTAAATACATTGTGGAGTTCTTCACAAAGGGACCGTGCAGCAATGGACAGTGATGGCCTCCATGCATAGCTATGGATTCTCAAAGAAATTTCTAACCCAGCCATAACTAGGTGGAAAACCGATGACCAAACTGAGTCTATAGTATTTATGTTTGTAAGAAAAGGGGAAGGAAGAACGTGTCTTAAAAAGTTTAAAAATTACCTTCAAAGTCGAGTAATTATTTTTTCCAAATTGCTTGGCTTCCTTAATTTTCTAGGTTAGAAATAATAGCTCTCACTTACTGAATGCCTACTATGTACAATGCCCTGTCCTCACCATAGTTGAGAAAGTAGGCAGGATGGTAAAGGGTGTACCATTGATCAGGTAACTAAGGCACAAAAGAAGTTAAGTAGTTAGGTTAATCAGCTTTCGGTAGCTGTGACAAAACATCTGAAGACAGTTTAAAGAAAGAAATAGTTGTCTTTGTTTATAGTGTCTGGGTTTCAGTCTGTGGTTGCTTGGCTCCATTGCCTTGAGCCTGAGGCAAAGCCAAACATGGTAGAGAGATTGTGGGTGGAATAAAGCTGCTCACTTCATGCTGGTCAGGAAGCAGAGAGAGAGAAAGCGCTAAGGACAAAATATTCCTTTCCAGGGCACTTATTTCCTACAACTGTGCCCTACCTTCTAAAGTTTTCATCACCTTCAACAATACCATCAAATGCTGAGCCTGTCAAGGACTTAATCCATTGATGACATCAGAGCTCTCATCATCCAACAGGCTCCCAGAGCCCTGCCTCTGAACTCCGCTGCACTGGGCACCAAACATTCAATATGTGAGACTTTGGGGGACATTCTGGATCCAAACTACAAGGTAACTGATGGTAGGTCACATAGGAACTGGGTAACAGAGCTGAAATTCAGGCGATGTGATCTGAGCCCATCCCTATAATCAACTGCCTTCCAAGGGAGCTTATATTAATTGCTTTTAAAGCACACAGAACCATGTTCAAACAGCATTATTCCCAATAGCAAAGGGGTGAAAACAGCGCGGTGTCCACTGGTAAGTGGTTGCTGACATCCTCCACTGTTCCCAGGGTGATGTCTGGTCACTGTGGTCTTCATCAAGAATCCTGTTGGACAGTGTGGTGCTTTGTCCTCAGCGTTAACTCGACTAGTTTAAGAACGACCCAGGGAAGCCTTAAAGGGTGGCGCATGCTATAATTCCAATAACTGGGAGGTGGAGGCGGGGGATCAGGAGGTGCAAGACCATGCTTAGCTACATAGTGAATCAGGGTTAGCCTGGGATACATAAGATACTATTAAAAATCACTTAGCAGACTGTTGACATACACCTTTAGGTATCTGTGAGTGGATTTCCAGAGTATTAGCTAATGGGAAAGATCGACCCTGCACAGGGACAGCACATCCCGTAGGCTAGGAGCCCAGATAGAATTAAAGGAGTAAAGAAGGCTGGCAGAGTCCTAGGCGTCCCTCGTCTGGGCTTCATGGCGGTCACATTCCAAATGGCACTGTCTACTGCACCTTCCCCACCATGATGCACTGATCCCCCCGAAACCGTGAGCTCAAAATAAATGTCCCTTAAGTTGTTTTTACCAGGTATTTTATTATTTTATCACAACAGTGTGGAAAGTAACTAGTGCAGCTGGTTTTGCCAGACTCTTCTTTACTGGTTGCTGTTGTCTGAGTTCGGCTGATAGCAGGCTGCTCTGTTAGGTTTTTCCAGAATCTTCTTTATCGGTTGCTGTTGTCTGAGTTCGGATGATAGCAGGCTGCTCTGTTAGGTTTTGCCAGAATCTTCTTTACTGGTTGCTGTTGTCTGAGTTTGGCTGCTGCTTTGTTTGGCAAAAGAAATGGTAGACGCTCATCGAGTTTATGGACTTGGAGGCTGCAGCCCAACACAGCAGAAGATGTCGCATGGTATGGGAAGGGGTCCCAACTCCTTCCATCACTAACCACGCTCATGGGAATGGATTCACTGATCCATGATCCATGAGTGCGGAGCCTTGTGTGGCCTGATTGTCTCTTTTGGTATTTTTTTGTGTGTGGTGTATCCATGTATACATATTTATGTGTGCACATGTATGTGTGCATATGTTTGTGTGTATTTGTGTTTGTGTGTGCGTTATACATGAGACCAGAGGTTGAGATGTTGGGTGTCTTCCTCTATCACATCCCACCTCAGTTTTTGGGACCTGATCTCCCCATGAACCTGATGCTCACTGTTTTGACTAGATTGGCTAAGCCAGCAAGCCCCAGGGATCCCTCTGTTTTTACTTCCCCAGCACAAGATTACAAGCGCATACTGCCTCACCCAGGTTTTCACATGTGTTCAGGTCCGCGTGCTTGAACTCTATTGGCTGAACCACCTTCCCTACTTCTATTATTATTATTTTTTTCTGGTTCTTTTTGAGACAAGGTCTTTCTATACATCCCTGGCTGATCTGGTGCTCACTGTGTAGCCCAGGTTGGCCTAGAGCTGATGGAAGTTCTCCAGTTTCAGCTTTCTGAGTCCTGGGATTACAGACATGTGCCGTCATACCTGGTTTCTGTAATCACCTCTTTAAGGGTCTGTCTCTTAATATTGTTATAAATTCACAATTTCATTTCAGTGTGAGTTTTGGAAGTATCAAAACCACAGCACCCATGGGCCCTCTTAGTAACTTCTCATATACCAGTGCCATCCTGCTCCAAATCACCTAACCAGGGTGCCACTGGCCGCAGTCCCGAACGGAGCCTTGCAAGTGTTACAGCATCACTGGACCAAGCGTCATTTTCTAAGTTCTGTAGTACTGGATGTCTGGGGCTTTGTGATCCTTCAGTTTCTTTTAAAAATTATTATTTTCATTTTATGTGTATGAGTGTTTTGCCTGCATGTGTGTAAGTGTACCATGTGCCTGCAATGCCTGCAGAGGCCAGAAAAGGGTGTTGGATCCCCCAGAACTGGAGTTATGGACGGTTATTAGCTGCCATGTGGGTGCTGAGAATCAAACCTGGGTCCTCTGGAAGAATGGCCAGTGTTCTTAACCACTGAGCCATTTCTCTAGCCCCTAAGTTTGTTTGTTTATTTATTTATTTAATTTCGTCCTTTTGAGGCAGTGTCTCCCTGTAGCCCCAGATGGCCTGGAACTTGCTGTGTAGACCAGGCTAGCCTTGATCTCACAGAGATCCTCCTGCCTTTACCTCCTGAGTGCTGAGATTAAAGGTGTGCACTAGCATGCCCGGCTCGGTCCTTCAGTTTCTACAGGAAACACTCAGCACAGCACCTCCTCCCATGCCCCTTACCCCTGCAGGGAGACTTGCCGTTTTCCATGTTTCCTTTGCCTGTTGCTAAGGGCTGATGGAAGGTCTGCCCATCTGGTTCTGGGGGCCCTGGGACCTTGAGCACATCCACAGCTTGTGAGCATGGGCAGTGCTGTTCTGGAGGCAGAGTTCTCAGATCCAGTCCAGCAGCCCAGCCCCGTTTGGCCACTGAGCCATTCTGCCTGGGGACGGTTTGTTGTGTCTGTGACTGGTTATTATTCTAAAATTTTGTTTAAAGTTGGGGTGATGCGTGTGATAGTAAATGTTGAATATGAAAGGGTGGTTTGGGATAAGCAGCCTGCTATGCGTCTGTCTGTACTACAGTCTGGCTCTGCGTTCTTTACTGAACAGTTATCTGTATATTTTCTGCTTCATGAATTTGGCTGATCTTATTTTTATAAAAATGATAAGCACAATCTTTATTTTATTATCCCAGTGTTCTGTGGCTAGATGCTTCCCATCCATCCTGGTGGGTGCTGCTTGACCACAGAGCACGCTGACAAATGGGATGAGGCGTTCTTCAGTGTGGTGTGGAACTGTTGAATATCTCAGCAAAGAGGTGCTGCTCTTAAATGGTGCTGTGGAGAGGCGACAGAACAGAATTTTTTATAGTAAATGCTTTAATTTCCCAGTCGCCTCCTGCTTGTGGTGCTCTCTCAAATTCCTCACTGTAAAATATCCCTTGAAACTTGCATTAAATAGGGCTACTAGCACAGGAAGCCAAAACAACGAGGAATAACCTCGGCATGGCAAGGGCTGAATGGGGACCAGCTGGTTTCACTGCCTGTGTGTTCCACTTTGCCAGTTGTTTTTCCCTGGAATTCTTTCAGCATCATTGTGCAGGGCTTTGGTAATGCACAGATCATGCCAATCTGGCAACCAAATCCCCCTAAACACACTTTTGGAGGAAATAGCGAGAGAATTACAAAACACAACAGAGAGCTGTGGGGAGGGAGGGCATTTCCTTGTCAGGGATAAGGCCAAGGCCTCTGTGTGTGTGTGTGCTGTGTATCTGTGTGTTGTATGTGTATGCGTGTGTTGTGCATGTGTGTTGCATGTTTGTGCTGTGTGGGTACAGTGAGCTCTGTGAGCTCTGTGTATGTACTGTGTATGTGTGTGTGTGCTATATGTGTGTGTGTGTTGTATGTGTGTAGTGTGGGCTGTCTCTAGACCTAACCCTAGTCCTAATCCAGTCCCTAGAAATAGACGTAATCCTATCCCTAAAACTGGCATGAAATCTAGGCCTAACCCTAAACGTAGCCCTAACTCCAGCCCTATATATAACCCTAACCCTAATAATAAACCTAACCAGAAACCAAGATCTAACCCTAGACCTCACTATAGCCATAGCCACAACCCTTGACATAGCCCTTGCTAGAGCATACCTAGAGCTCTAAGTATAGCCCTAGCTAGCCTAGACCTGGCACAGACCCTTAACCTAACCCTAACCCTAACCCTAACCCTAACCCTAACCCTGTTCCTAGGCCTTGCCATAAGCCTTTACCTGGCCCTCACCCTACCTCTAGCTCTAGCCCAGGCCCTAGCCTAGCCATCAACCTTGATTTAATTCTAGCCCTAACCTTGATGCTAGCCCTAGTCCTAAACTAACCCTAACCCTAGCTCTAACCCTAACCCTAACTCTAGCCCAAGACCTATCCCCAACCCTCAGCAAATCCTAGCCCTAACCGCAGCCCTTACCATAGCCATAGCCCTAGGCCTAACCCTTGACATGGTCCTATGTGAGCTGTGTATATGTATGTATGCTGTGTGTTCATATGTTGCATGCATATGTGTGTTGTATGTGTATGTGTGCATTGTATATGTTGGCTATGTAAGTACAGATGTGTGTGCTATGTGGATGCAATGTGTTGCATGCATGTGCTCTGTGTACCTGTGTATGTGTGTGTTCTAAGTATATGTGCACGTGTATACTCAGTGTATATAGCTGTATGTATGTGTTGTGTGTATGTATGCAAGTTTGTATGCTATGTGTGTGTTGTGTATTTGTGTGTGCACTGTGTATGTATGTGTGTGCATGTAGTGTCATGAACACAGATGATCAGTAGTCACACTGGTGCATTATCATAACTTGATGGTGTTCCCCCTGAAGGGTGCACTACTGAAAGTTTGGTCTACAGGTGACTCTGCTTTTTGGGAGGCTCTGAAAACCTTAGTGAGACAGGAGCTGGCTTCCCCTGGACCCATGGGGGCTCAGAAGGTGATCACATAGCACGTTACCTCTGTCCTGGGTGGATGAATAATTCTCTAGTTGGGTGAGGGAGCCAACATAGAGCATGTGGACTCCTTACTGGCTCAGCCCATAATGCACTAAAAACGACCAGTATCTATAATGATCACAGTCTGCATCCAACTCCTGCCATAAATCACTTAACAGCCCATTAGGCAGGGCAGCATGGCGGCGTTCCTCTGGTGGACTCCCCCCTGGGCAGTGCCCATGGCGGTGTTTCCATTGGCAGGGTGCAAGGCGGCGTTCCTCTGGTGGACCCCTCCCTGGGCAGTGCACAAGGCGGCGTTCCTCTGGTGGACCCCTCCCCGGGCAGTGTGCAAGGCGGTGTTCCTCTGGTGGACCCCTCCCCGGGCAGTGTGCAAGGCGGTGTTCCCATTGGCAGTGTGCAAGGCGGCGTTCCTCTGGTGGACCCCTCCCTGGGCAGTGCACAAGGCGGCGTTCCTCTGGTGGACCCCTCCCCGGGCAGTGTGCAAGGCGGTGTTCCTCTGGTGGATCCCTCCCACTCTCAGGAGCTTTTCTTACTTTTAATCATCTGCTCACTCCTTGCCCGCATTTTCTTTCTCATCTTGGGCGTGAGTCAGTGAACTTAGGAGCCCCTGGCTCAGGCTGGTTTTGGTTTGGGTGCTGGGTTTCCAAGGCCCTAGTCCACTAGGTAAGAAAGGCTCTGAGGTGTTCAAAGAATTCACTTCATCAGGAGTGAGGTCAACTTGATGGCAGCAGGTCACTGCAGAGATGGACTTGGGGCTGCATGTTGCCCTGGCCCCTTCCTGTCTTTCTCTGCTTGTGACCATCTCGGAGAGGAGCAGCCTGTGTCACCAGCTCCTGCTGCCTCTGTATTTTGCCTCATCAGGGGCCCAGTTTGAACAGAGGCGGAAGTGTAGGCAGAACCCTCTGAAACCAGGGGCTGGAATGAACTTTAAGTTGCTTTGCTCTGGGGCTAGTCACAGCAGCAGCAAAGTCTCAGTAACAGGCTTGGACGCCACAGCTGTGTTTTCGGAGCCTCAGCAGCACAGTGCATGAGTTTCATCTGAATAACTGGACGTGCAGTCGTGAGTTCTGGGGTAATGGCTATGCTGTCTCCCCAACACATGTGCATACACCTCCCTCTCGTCCATTGCCCAGGAACTTAGAGCATTTGTGTATTCTTAGCCATTGTAGGAGCAGCCTTGGGCAAGAGTAACTCAGGGCCCCGGTGGTGTCAGAACAAGAGCAGAAACGTGGAGAATGTTCCAGACCATGTCTGCCAACGTTGGCATGCGTGACTAAGCACACCTGTGCATACCCACAGAGGCCAGAGGAGGGTACTGGGCGTCCTGCTCTATCACTGTCTGCCTTACTTCCTCTCACTGAACCTGGAGTTAGGTTGGTGGGCAGCAAGCCCCATTGATCCTCTTGTATCTGCTCCCTCCCCACAGCGCTGGACTTACAGGGGTGTGTGTAGCCATGTCTAGCTTTTTATGTGAGTACTGAGGGTTTGAACTCAGGCCCTCTTGCTTGTGCAGCAAGTGCTCTTGTCCACTGAGTCATCCCCCAACCCCCAAATTATACAGCTTTTAATGTCTAATTCTCCTTAGTCTCATTTTCTGGGCTGGAATATCAATAGCAGAACTCATCAGGGGGTGTCTCGGATGCAAACAGCCGGGCTCAGCTTCTGTTTTACCCCTAAGAATGTTTTGTAAACCTTTAGAGACAGATGTCTGGGACTTGCCAATTTTGCATGTGCTTTGAGAAAATTCTGTGTCCTTGTGAGATCTTGGCATCAGGCTGACCACAGATGGGGACTCTGTGTGTGACGTTGGCAGTCTTTCTGAGATGTAGGTGCTTGGTGAACATGTCCAGTCTTGTTCTTTGTCTTCCTCCCTCATTTTGTACAAATATCCAGCTTTAGTCAAAGCAAAGGTCCCCAGGTTGTTCACCCAGGCACCTGCTTTCCTGGAAAAACGCCGTTCTTACAAGCCAAAATACACTCACCTTCTTTTAGGAGTTTCATTCCATTATAGAATATCATTTTTTCCAGTTTAACAGGGGAATCCTGGCTCAGAAATGTCACATGACTTGGGGAAGATAAAAAGCTCTAATACAAAATAGGTAACTTTTTACCTCTGTGATTCTGACTCTAAATTAATGTTCTTGTGGCTAGAATTGGAGCCCTGAATCAGGCTGGGCTGCCTTTTGACACAGGCCTCGTGGAACTCGACAGTCACAGCAGACAGATGCTGCCTCTTTCATTTATGGATTCTAGAAGTGACACAAGGATTCTAGAAGTGACAGCTGGTGCTTAAAATAAAAAACAGCACCCATTACAGAAACAAATCCATCTCTGCAATACATGCATTAGTAAAGACAGTTCACTAGCAAAGACGGTGCTATTGGGTAAACTTAATAGGATAGAAAGGGAGGCTTAAGGGCCTAATCATGCACCGTGGACTTGACTTCTAAAGTGGTTCTTCTCAGACCAGATGCCAACAACTCTTCCTTTTGCTTGTGTCCTGTTCCGTGAGAGGGAGCTGGGCAGAGCAGAGGATGGAACCGGATGTGAGTACCATAAAAACATGTCCTCACTGAGGCAACGGTGATCCTCAGCCTGACTGAGGAACCTCTGTCAACATCCAGTGTCTCTCCAGCCTCAGCTGGTGCTTTTCACTAAAACACGTGTTTGTGAAAATACTGTAAACGAAACAAAAGTAAAAGCCAAGAAGCATTTTAGGAAAGGTGTAAGGCAAGTTCTGTCATCTGACCTACTACTACACAACAGACACGCCTGGAGAGAATCAGGGAAGCTCAGTAGTAATCTGAACCCCAAAATTAGGTGAAAAAGCTTTTCATTGCAGACTTGGCTAGAAATAATTATGGTTCTGCTTCCTCACTGGGGAAGCAGAATGCACTCAGGTGCATTCTGTGCACATCCAAAGCGTTGAGACACACTCACCATGACAACACAGGCTCATTTTAATTCTCTTTATATTCACCTTCTTTCTTGAAATAAATCACCAGGCAATGTCTTTGATATGTGAAGGGAATAAATTAAAATTCTTTTGACAAGAAATGGAACAAAGGCAATATATCTGTAATGTAGCGCTTGGGTCTTTCTCAGTTCCCTGATACAAGCAATCAGGTGGGCACATTGATAGGAGAATATGGTTAATCGTGAGTTGTTACCTGCCATGTGGGTGCTGGGAACTAAACCCAGGTCCTCTGCAAGAGCAGTTGCTGCTTTTAACTGCTAAGCCATATCTCTGGCCCCTAAACTGCTTTCTGTCAAGGTATTTTATCACAAGAACAGAACAAAACAAAGACAGCCTGCACTCTGTTTTGCCTAGATTAGCTGAAGTGGCAAACAGGTGTATGTGCCTATGTTACTGTGAGATGGGAGTCTGCAGGAGGGAGTCAGTGCACCAGGCCTTGTCAGGTACACAGACATGTTGTAGATCAAATGTGGGACACCTTGAGCTGGTGGCAAGTGCTGCATTTCATATACGCTGCACGAGGAAAGAGAGCTCAAGTAGCTAATGATGGGCATCGCAAGATGGTCAGGGCAGCGAGTTCTGTGTGTGGCTCTTGTATGTGTAATGGGGCACTGAAATCTGCTACTGTGGGACTCATTCAAACATCCAGTAAGTGCAGTTCCAGTGGGAACTTGTTCCTTCAACAGATGCATCAGCAAATTGTTTCCCATTGCTACCATGTGGTAAAGACTTTCTAGCTCAGAGGATGATTCAAAGGCCCGCAAGACTCACGTCTGTCTCGTGCTGCTTTGCATCTCCTGATCTGCTTTAGGCCTAGTGTGGGCCACCACTTTGGTGGGCAGGGACACCGAATTAAAAATCTCTGCTTTGCTCGCATGTCTGCCTCACAGTGAGTTCACCTGCTGGTGTCCTGGCGCTAAGCTGGTCCTGCACGTTTCTCCCTAAAAGACGGCTGAAGGAGAAGCCACTTCCAGTCCTAAGCAGGACGCCTGTATTATCTATCAGTCATACTGCAAAACTGCCTACTTGGAAACTCACCCTCTAGTCATTCCTTTTAGCCCATGATTCCCTGTGTGTGTAGCTAAATCTTATTTCTGGGAGGTGTGTGCGTGGCTTCTGGCTTCTTCCTCCCACTGTCCTTATGAAAAACCAAGATAATATTCCTCCAAACTACAGTTTGAGGAATCTGAGAATTTATTGGGCTTACTAACAGAGCAGGGGTGGGGGTGGAAGTTGCTTACAAAGGTGTGGGCACACATGGGCTTCCTTGTCATTTCAGCTGGGACCCCCTGACCTCCCAGTGATGACCCAAGACGGTGAAGGCTCTTCCCCTCTGGCATGGATTCTCTAGGACAGAGCACGGTGTGTCCGTCAGGCATGGCTTTCCCTGGGACAGAGCCTGGGGTGTCTGTCAGGCCTGATTTTGCCTGACTAGCTTTCAACTCCAGGTTTTGTTTTCACAATACAACAAGCCCAACAGAACACACCACCACAGCACAGCCACTGAAAGTTCATTTTGCTTTTAGTTTTTAGTCTTTTGGTTGCTGTTTTCTGCTTAGCTTCCAAGTTTGAAGAATTTTGGACCAAGTTCTTCACGTGCCCTCCCCCACCTCGTTAGTCTTATCTTGGCTGTTTTGATAGCACTGGTTCTCTCAGCTTAGTGAAGCTTCCCTAAGCCCTTCACAGTGACTTTCATCTCACTGTAACCTGCTCCCTGCTTTCTTGCCTTTGGCCCTGGTATTTACTAGCCACTTCCCAAGTCTTCCAGCTACACTTAAAAGTCTATCCTTTTACGTTGTTTATATTAGGTGTATTGGTTTGATAGAAGCTGTTTTTTATTTGAAGCCGAAGTCTTTTTCTGCTGTTTTCAAATGCTTCTTTTAAGGGTTTTTTTTTTTTTTTAAGTCTGTGTTTCATGTTAAAGATTTTCTTGTATGTGGTTATTCTTAAAGTAAAAATTACTCATGCTATTTATTAAAGATGCTAGAGAAGCCTATCTGAAGGACGATGGCAGAGACGGGTGGAGGGATGTCTGTGGACGATGGCAGAGACAGGTGGAGGGATGCCTGTGATGGGGCTTTGGAGTTGGAGGGAGAGATAGGGGTAAGATCTGACAGTAATAGGGAGTAGGCAGGGGAGTCTTAGCCAGGCAGGGTGAGGCCACTGGGTGGAAAGCCAGTCACCAAGAGGAGATGGAGGCAGGCCAGGCTGCTGAAAGATAGGGGAGTCAGATAGTGAGTGTTATGTCTAGGGTTGGAGAGGGAGAGGGAGAGGAAGGAGGGTAGAGAGAGTCAGAGACACAGAGAGATAGAGATCAGCTGGACCTTCAGGCAAAGGGTTTATTAGTCAGCTAACAAAGCAGTGGGGGCGGGGGGGGGCTGAGGAGACCTTCAGCCTGATAGAGAGAACAGCTGTTGTTCTTTAGTGGGGGCGGGGGGGCTGAGGAGACCTTCAGCCTGATAGAGAGAACAGCTGTTGTTCTTTTAAAGTCCCTTGTGTGTGTGTGGTGGGTGTTGTCAGTGAGGAAAGGGGTCCAAGGTTGGCTGATATCACCTAACTAGACTTAGAGACATTGTGCTTTCTTGTACTTCTGACTGAAGCAGGTGTTCAGTCCCAAGGCCATTCCCCTACAGTGGTGTCTGGAAGAGCAGTGGGTCTGGTTATCACTTGTTCTGCTGGTGGCCCCTCTGTTTAGGGCTCTGCTGTGGACATGCGTGTTCCCAGGAGAGTCGGGGAGTGAGCAGATTTCCTGCCTAAGTTATCTGACTCTCTGAGGCTGGGGAATTTCACTAAAGTAATTTCACCAGGATTTTTGCTTAAACTGGAGTCTCGGGGCAGAGAATGAAGTCCAAGGTCAGACCTTGGCCAAACCACATCAGAGCCTGTCTCGAGATTGACCTTAGAGTGTTCTGGTCATAGTTATGTTAGAGTGAGCTGCTTCATGCCTGGAGTGGTACTGAGTCTTGAAGGCCTCCCTCTGGGGTCTACACATGGAAACAGTTTCTTTGAGTCCCCCTTATTGTTTAGATCATGGGTGTCTGCTTTTAAACCCCCGTTTTCTTGGGTGTGATGTTGTGTTGGGGAAGAAAGAAAAGTAGAGAGAATTCTCTGCTTGTTGCTCAGTTTCTCCCAGTGTTCAAACTGGGAAGAGCTGCTGGTGCTGGTGCCCTGGCTGTGGTGGTGGTGAGGGGAGGTGGTGAGGGTCTGGGCTGTGTGAGAGGTGGTGCTGGTGCCCTGGCTGTGGTGGTGGTGAGGGGAGGTGGTGGTGGTGAGGGGAGGTGGTGCTGGTGCACTGGCTGTGGTGGTGGTGAGGGGAGGTGGTGCTGGTGCCCTGGCTGTGGTGCTGGTGCCCTGGCTGTGGTGCTGGTGCACTGGCTGTGGTGCTGGTGCACTGGCTGTGGTGGTGGTGAGGGGAGGTGGTGAGGGTCTGGGCTGTGTGAGAGGAGTCACGACTCCTCTGTTAAGGACATACAGACGTGTGCAACCTGGTTGAAGTTGTTTATTTCAGAAAGCAAAGGACCAGCTCCTTAAAACAGGTTGCAGCCACCTGTTAAAATAGCAGCCAGTTGTCTGATTGGAGGGCTTCCTCAACCCTCAAGGAATGCCTTCGTCATTGGCACTTTGAGGCCCTTCCTTGCTGTTACCATGGTACGTGCAAACTCTGATTGAATGTAGAGTAATTTTTGCATAATTCATCTTTTCCCTTCTGTGTTGAAAGCCTTATGTCCCCTCCACATATTTATTTTATACATGCTGTTGAGATTTCTTTCACGTATGTCCGTGATATATTTCTCTCTGGACTTCTTTATCTTCTCTTTGTGGACATAATTTACTTTATAGGCATTATTTTAGCTGGGGCATCCAAACTCAGAATGTCCTATTGTAGGACAGTTATACTGTGGCTAGGGAAATCCCTGCTTGAGTGATGGGGCAGTGGAGGGGGGATTTCTTGAAATGCATAATTAGGAAATGAGGGTTACAGGCATATCCTTGCACCTTTGGACACGGAGGAGTAAAATGTAAACCCAGAGCCATCTTTTCTCTGTGCTACCTCTACAGAGATGCCTCTCTACCACAGGCTGTACCCTTTACCTTCCTGAGGACATGGGTTGTTCTGATTGGCCAAGTTTGGGTCACATGCTCACTGTGAAGTCAGAGGAAGATTTGGCACCTGGACCATGAAAGCTGAGCAGAGGAAGGGTAAAGGCCGTTTTAAAGTAACTATCAGATCAGCTGAACCCTCTTTTAAGGTTTACAGCCCCTCAGACTCTTCACAGAACTCACCTTCCAAGATGTCTGATTTGATAGATCTTACTCAATGGTTGGCACATAAACTCTTTTGTGGTAAATTTTCCTTTAGTTTTGTTGAATTCTGGGTTTTTCAGGTGGGCAATGATGAGAGCATTGTGGGGTGCTTTACCAGAGAAGACCACTCAAAGTTTTGCCGAAAGTCGTTACTGGCCAGGGCTACTACACAAGGGTGTTGGGAACCCAAGTGTGTCGCATCAGCCATCTCTAGGGTGAGCGTTTATACAGAGAAACCATAACCAGGGGTGAAAAGTTGAATAGCCCAAACTTACAGGTGGAGAGTCCCCTTAGCAATTTCTATTCTATTAAGCAACAATTACTATTTTGCAGAAGCAAGCCAAGCACAACCTACAGAAGCCTTAAATCCGCAGTTAGCAGATGTGCTCCGGGACACATTGACCTGTTCCCAAGACAACCGGGGTCCTGCTGACATATGTTCCCATAACCTGGGCCAACTGCCTGATAATTTCAGAGACTAGAGTCACCCTAAACTTTAACATGGTGTAGCTATGGTCAAGAAGGTACCCTATCACAACAGCTATTTTCTAGGGTCAATGGTTCACACGCCGAGTTGGAAAGCTAAGTATATAATAACCCATTCACACAAGGGTGTATTTTTCTCTCCTGCTAAATCTTCTACACCTAAAAACAAACAAACAAACAAAACCTGCTGGTGGTTTTGATTATTTGAGAAGACTGACAATGCATCTATGAGTAAGACTTCTAAAAGTTCTGTGCAGTGTGGTGGGCTAGAGGGCTTCATGCTGAGGAGGAGTGGGCAGGAAGGGCTGGATAGAAAGGAATAGAGTTTTGTCCCTGCCCTGGTAGAACTTATCCTCTGCTGGAGAAAGGCAGTGGAGTGACACTCAGAACAAGAACCAGAACTCTGTCTCAGGCGTGTGCCCGTGTGATCGTGCTTAAGGCGGAAGTGCCACTAAATCTCACCATCTGAGTCCAGAGGTTGCGATGGTTCGGAAAGCCCCGTGTGCTTGTCTGCACAGGGCCCGAGAAACCTGGTCCAGGGCCATACCGTGGCATCTTGTGGGCCACTTCTGACTTCTTGGTAAAGCAAACGTCACTGTGGCACTTTGCAAGTGGGTGGTGAGTTTTCCAGAGCTGTGGTGTTGTCCTGTCTCCTGTCTTCCATCTTCTTCACACCTTGCAGGCCCACCAGCCCCATCATTTGCAGGCCGCGGCCCCTTTTCTGTCTTATAGCGTGTTGTTACATTCTCCCTTTGCTCTGAAAAAATGTCCGTTGGGTTAGTATCAGGAGCAAGGGACAAGAGCGAGCTGGGCCCACATGCCTGAGTCTCTAGAGCACTTCCAACTTTAACATAAAGTTGACCCTGTAAGCGAAGGACTTAACTAATCGAGACACCCAGGGTGGTGGTTGGAAATGAGTTGGGAAGAATGTAATCACCAAAGCAAATGTGTCTGGATAGAGGCTGAGCCTCAGCAGAGCATCATCCTGTCACATGTGGCCTTCTGCTGAGGTCAACACCGGCAGAAAAGCTTTTCTAGAAATTTCCATGCAGAGCACATCAGTAGCAGCAGAGGCAAGATGTCATCCCCAGTTAGCGTGAGTCTGTGTGTATTGATTGGTGGGTTGTAGCAAAATTAATTAGTTGCTGAGGCATGGGCTTGTCAAACCATGTTAAATGATTTTATCTCCAATACAGAGATCTAAATATATTCATTGGATTCAAGATGTAATCCCATAATTACTAATATTAAATTAAGGCTTTATGTCAAAGCAAGAGTTGCCATGTGTCTTGTAAAGTTCCTTTTTCCCTCCAATGTCTGGAAACAGCTGCACCTTTTGTGTGTGCACATTTATGTCACTATGCTATGATTTTAAAAGTTGACAGGTTAAAAAAATACAGAATTAAAAATATACTGCAGTTATGTCCTTCGGTTTCCTTATGAGGAGCACAGCCTCCTTCTAACCACTGGGGAGAAAGAATCCAGAGTGAGAAGGGCAATGTCCATCTTCAGAAGGTCAAGGGCTCTCTGCTGCATTTGATGGGGATGTCTCTTTCTGTTTGAAATCTGTAGAGAAAGTGCAGGACGGAGGAAGAGCTGTACAGTCATGTCATGCCTTGGGCTCCTAGTTGTTGGTGATGTGGGTCATACCTTGGGCTCCTGGTCTTTGGTGATGTGGGCCTCAGGTGCGGTGGCAGCGTGTAGTCCTGAGACCCATCTGAGCTGTGGGCAGCTGGTCTGCAGGGCAGGAAGGAGGGCATGTAGTGCTGCTCATTCCTGGGTCCTCTGCCTCATGCAGTGCCTGACCATCTGTGTAATCTACTTTCCTTATTGCTGAGACCCAGATATCTGACAGGGAGCACCCCAAGGAAGCAAAGGAAAGGCTTACCATAGCTTAAAATCTGGGGGAACACCATCCATGAAAGTGGAGAAAACATGGCAGGAGCAGGAAACCAGCTGCTCACATTGTACCCTTAGCAAACAGAGCGTGAACAGGAAGTGTTGTACCCTTAGCAAACAGAGCGTGAACAGGAAGTGTTGTATCCTTAGTGAGCAAACAGCGTGAACAGGAAGTATTGTACCCTTAGCAAACAGAGAGTGAACAGGAAGTATTGTACCCTTAGTTAGCAAACAGAGAGTGAACAGGAAGTGTTGTACCCTTAGTTAGCAAACAGAGAGTGAACAGGAAGTGGGGCCAGAGGAAACCTCCAGGTCTGTCCCCAGTGGTCCACTTCCTTAAGCAAGGATCCATCTACTAAAGATTGTGCAACCTTCCCGAAGAGCTGGGGCTCAAGTGTTCAAACCCCCAAGCCAGTGGGCGACATTTCACATTCCAGTCTTTTACCATCTTTCCCTGAGGTTCTGGAAAGCATGTTAACCTGGTTCCCTGAGGTTCTGGAAAACATGGACCATTCCCTGCTGCTAATCTTCTGACTCTCACCTATTCAGAGAATTGTCTAAATGGCAGGTATGATCTGAGGGCCACCTTGTACCACATGCTGATTGCCCAACCAGGCCGGCATTGTGACCTTTCCTTGCTGTGTTCACAGATGTTCCTTCCAACCCAATAGCTCATGTGACACGCAGTGTGCTGATGACACAGCTCCTCTATTTGAGATGTTTAAGGAGGGATGTCACATAGAGGATGAGGTGCAGATACCTGCGTGGCATTTCTAGGGACATTTCTCCTCCTTTGTTTTCCAGGCCTCTCAGGACCTGTGGTTACACCTCTTGGTCTTACACCTTGCCTTCCCAAGCCCTGGTCGGTCGACAGGGAGCTTGTTGGGTACGTGACACCTACAGCCTGCTGTCTTCCTTACTCCATCCTGTCTTCACTCAGTGAGTTTTTCTAACCTTCAGTGATTTCCCAAATCTTCCCCATTTAATGGTCTTGTGTGTGTGTGTGTGTGTGTGTGTGTGTGTGTGTGTGTGTGTGTGCACGTGTGCACATGTGGCTGGAGGAACTTTGGGTATCATTCTTCTGAAACCATTTACCTTGTTTTAAAAAGTATTTTATTTATTTTATTTTATGTGTATGAGTGTATTACCTGCATGTGTGTAAGTGCACCCATGTTGTGCACTGCCCTTGGAGGTCAGAAGAGGGTGTTGAATCCCCTGGAACTGGAGTTACCGATGATTGTTATCTGCCATGTGGGTGCTGGGAACCAAACTTGGGTCCTCTGCAAGAGCAGCCAGTGTTCGTAACTGCTGAACCATCTCTCCAGCTCCCACCTTGTTTTTTGAGACAGGTCTTTTACTGGCCTGGAGCTAGTCAAATAGACTGACTGGACAGTGAACTGAGGGATCTTCTCCTCTCCTACCCAGTGCTGGCATTAGAAATGCACACTAACATTTCAGGCTTTTTAGGTGAGTTCTGAGGCTCAAACTCGGATCTTCATGCTTGTGTGGTAAGCACTCACTGAACTATCTCCATGGTCCTCTGATCTTCCTTAGTCATTGGAACTTCGTGAAACATTTTCTGAGCACTGATTTCCAAGGAAAACCACTTGCTTCCTGGTGCTTTCTTGTGCGTCTGTGGCATTTTGCTGGCTTAGAGTCCGTTCCTCACTATAGTGTAGAAACTGGACAGGTCCCTGTTCTTCAGGAAGACCCTAAAAGCAAGGACAGGGCTGGGATGTTTTATGGTAGAGGATCCCACTAATGCAGATTCTGCAACTACAGTATTTTAGTATAACCATTGCGTGTCATTATCTGGAACTTTCAGTTTCCTTATGTAGATGGTATTGTCATTGTTATTAGTATTAGCAGTAATCAGAAGAAAGTCTAATTGGAATTTTGCTTTGAAAACTGAAATGAAAGTTATGAAATGTCCCTTTTTTGCTGGCTGGTGTACTAGGTAATGTGTTCCGTTACAGCTCTTCCCTACACATCTGTCACTGTGCTTTGTCCCCCCACCCCTTTGTGCCTTTCCCCACGCTGGCTGGTTCTGGTTCTCCTTCTTTCCCGAAGATAGTACCGGCTTCCCCCATTTTTCTTTAAATGAAATTACCTCCTTTGATGCACAGGAAGTGCTTGGAGGTGTGAACAGGTGAGTGGTTGAGGAGTTGATCATGGTTTGGGGAGAGTCAGTTGCATCATGCTCTTCTGTGAGGTGAGGCTAGTGATTCTTAGGACCGAGAAAAATTGTGTGATTTCTTTTTCTCAACTTCTCACTGGCTCCAGACTCTGAGATTCAGGAATGTCACTGCTATGGTTCCTCCAGCTCTTGCTGCACTGGACAGAGACCAAGCTCGTACTTTGCTAAGGGGAACAAGGCGAGGGATGCTGACTCACGCAGCCCAGAGGTCACCACTGTGAAGGCCAAATCCAAGTCCTCAAGAAATGCTGTAGAATTTACTTCCCTGCCTTCATTTGTCAGCTTTATTCTTTCACACAAGCTTTATTCCAAGGCGCACACAGAGCCACTGACAACGTGTGTTAAGGATGACTTGTCACAACAAACGAGGAGACAATCTCTTGCCCAGAATCTCTGGAAATCCCAGGATAACCCTCATTGAGCAAGTTCCCATCAGAGTCACCCCTTCAAACTGGTATCAACTAGCAGTTGGCACTGGGGTCCAGCTGCTTTAATCCACAATGAGGAAGAGTAAATTAGGATGGTGGGATGGCTAACTGAGGCATCACTTGTCTTGCCCAGAGGCTGCCAAGATTGCTGATAAGATACTAGGTACACTTGCAAGGGTGTTTCCCGAATCAGTACACTGAATATCAAAAGTTCTGTCCCCAACATGAGCAGGAGTCACCCAATCCAACGAGGGGACAAACGACTTAGCCTGGGAAATTCGTCTTCCGTTGATATTGGAGGACTGGAGGCTCTGGTTAGCTGGAGCAGTCGTCTCCCCTTGCCCGCAGACATTGGAGCTTATGGTCTTTGGGCCTTCAGGCTCTGGGAGTTAGACTATTGATCACCATGAACTTGGACTGCATCTCACTGCTGGTTTTGCTGGGTGTCCGGCTCACTGATGGCATGCCGTAGGACTTCCCATTCTCCATCTCTCCATGAACCAAGCCTCATTATGCATCTCCTCTTATGTAGATGCATATGGACTATGGATTCTGTTTCTCTGAAGACTCTTAACCAAAATAGGGGGTTGCACAGAAGGAAGTGACGCAGGGACACCTAAAAGTAAGAGACATGTACATGAAAAAGTGGTCATGGAGAAGATTTCAAATAAACCTTCCAAAAAGGTGGAAAGAGAAAACATGATGTTCCAAAGTGGTCTCTGTGATAAATTTTAATTG
The DNA here is from genome assembly GCF_000622305.1 of Nannospalax galili. NCBI lineage: Eukaryota > Metazoa > Chordata > Mammalia > Rodentia > Spalacidae > Nannospalax > Nannospalax galili. The sequence goes on from NW_008350011.1 coordinate 795,813, forward strand.
CTTAGACGCAGAAAGTAAAAACAAAAAGTGGCTAGAATAACATTTAAGCACTTGGGAAGCCCATTTCCCGGGAGCCAGCAGTATCACCAGTAGTAACATTAAGGGAGCCCTTTCGGAGGCGGCAGGATGTGGTTCCTGAGGTGGAGGGTAGAGACATCACTGAGTAAACTGCACGTGGCCACTGTCTGAACTTCAGTTATCACAACCTCGAGCATCTTCCATCAGCAAGCTCCCTGCCCTGCCCTGTGTATCAGTGACAACCTCTTTGAAATAGTAACACACTTTGCCCTGAATGGTTATAATAATGGAGCTTAAATTGATAGATACGGATGCTATAATTTTCACTTGGTGGTTATCCTTGTGTAGAATTCTGAAGAACCCTGTTCAGGGCACATTCCAGGGTCTCTGCAGGGAGGAGGCTGGGCCTGCGGATGCCCTGATGTGTCTTGGCTCTCGCTCCAGCTCCTTCCCACCCTCCCGTTCTGCATGCTGCCAAGAGAGTTGTCTTTCTTGAACATCAATCTGATCACATTCCTCCCTGCTGAAAAGCTCCTGATGGCTCAGGTTGCCATCAGACTCAGGTAAAGTCTGGAATCCTAAATGAGAGACTTTGAAAGCTTTATCTTGTTGGCCACATTTCCCCCACTTTTCCCTTTGCTGTAGACACAGGTCGCCTTCTGTGCCCCTGGCCTCAGCTCCTGTATACCTCCAGGGCTGTGTTGTGCTGTCCGTGCAGCCTGGAAGCCCCGTCTATCTCTGTGGCTGACCCTAGGCAGCTCAGCAGCCCTTATCCTTCGTGCTCTGGAGTGCTTTATTGCTGTCACTACATTTACCCCTGATGAACACCACTCCTTTACAGTGATGTCATATCTCAGTTCCTGGCAGAATGCCTGGCACCTACTGGACACTTAGGACATTCATGGAACCCATCAATTCAGGGGAGACTAATAATGTGAGATGTGAGCCTCTGCATGAAGACAGCTGTTCTGAGATAATTTGGAACACGGATGCTGTTGCTATAGAAACACACACGCGAGGGCAGTTCTAGAGCTCAGGGTTCTCCTGTCAAAGCTGTTTTAACGTAAGAAAGCAGAGTTACTCACTGAACTTCATTATCTTCAGGTGAAGTAATTTTTTTTTAACAGGTTGCAATTTGTGGAGGCAGCGCCAAATAAAATACCCGTCAGCAGGGTGTGTGGCCCACGCCTGCAATCCCAGCACTTGGGAAGCTGAGACGAGGAATAGCATGTGTTTGAGGACAGTCCGGGCTATGTAGCAAGACCCTGTCACCACCCCAAGTCATCCGTGTGCCTGCAAGGAAACCCTCACACACGCTCCTGTAAGTAACTCCACTAAATTCATTTATTCATCAAACGAAATGTGGATGGAATGGTTTCTTTGGTCTGTTGTTGGCACCTCAGGGTGAGCAGACATTAGTTCACCTCTCCTTGGATAAGTTATCCAACAGTGAGTAGTATTTCTATTATGGACTCAGAAACAGAAGAGAAGGCTTCTCCCCTGTGACAAACTACTCCTTAACCGATAAACATTTTAAATTTGTATTTGTAATTACATGCGTCTGTGTGTGTGGGTGCCAGCGCCTAGGAGGCCAGAAGATGGCATTGGAGCTCCTGGAGCTGGAGTTACAGGTGACTGGGAACTGTCTAATGTGGGTGCTGGGGACCAAACATGTGTCCTTTGCAATAGCAGTAATAGGTGTCCTTAATTGCTGGTCATCTCTCCAGCCCAATATGCTTTTTCATAAATAATAGGTCTGCCTAGTTATAAAAATAAAAAAAATGAAAAGTAATGTGGGAAAGTCTGGAAACGCAGGAAAGCACATTAAAAGATTAAAAAGCGTGGGCTAATCTCAAGCTGAGGTCTGGGTTTTCCATATTTTGGTGTGTCTCCTTTGTTTTTACATGCAGGCATGTATGTACTTTTTCTGTCTGTGTACTTTTAAGTCGAACTTACTTCTGGGAGGCCTGCGTATGCACTCTTGGCTTGTTCTTCCCACCATCAGTACCAATGGTCACAATGTTCCTCCAAACTACAGTTTATGTAGTAATAAAGATACTTACTTGGGCTTGCTAAATGAGCACATGATGTCAGGGAGGAGTTACATACAAAGGTACAGACACCAGTGGCTTTTCCCCTACATCTCGGCTGAGCCTTCCAGATCTGCGGCCAGTGGCCCAAGACGGCAGAGACCCCTTCTCCTCTCTTACTTTCCAGGTGTCTCCTTTAGTCCCTCCCTCTCATTCAGTTAAGGCTGATTGATTGGATGGGAAGGGTGACTGTCTCCCTCCCTTCTTGTGGAGAGTCTTAGGGTTCAAACAGTTTGCAGTCAGCAGGGGAGGGGAAGAAGATATCCGTCTGTTGCTGGTTCTTTGGAGGACACGCCTATCCAACAGTACTGTGTCCATAGATGGTAAGAGGTTAAACTCTGTGTGTCCAGACAGGAGTATAACGAGTCCATTCTCCACAGGTCCGCATTTCTCTCAAGGGTGCATTAAATAACTAAATAGATAGGAAAGCTGTCTCAATCTCCCAAACAGGGTTTATTCTAAAAAACAGAGGCTAGAGAGAGAGATGAAGACCCTGAACTTAGAGGAAGGAGGTGGGGTTGGTAACTGTTCTCCAAGACCAAAGGGACACCTCCCTTTCTTTGAAGGACAGAATGTGGTTAGGTGAACTCCTGCTGGGCTGGGCCTCCTGGAATAGGGCCTTCTGCACTGATACAGGGAAGCAGCAGGAATAAGACACACCTGAGAAAAGGGTACTGGTGAGAAACAGGGCCTCAGCCATCCGGGAAGCCTGAGAGAGAGAGAGACAGGCAACTCACTACACCGAGCACATGTTGGTATGCTCACAAAGCCCCAGAGTGGCCAGCTGAGCGGTCTCCACCCTTGGCAGGCAGTACCTGCTGCTCTTGCCTCCCGATGACAGAATAATGCTTAGGATTTTTCAAGTCTTATTTTAGAAGGAAGTGGAGGAATCTGCTTTTATAGCAAGCCTGCCCATTACTTCGTTGGGTTTCTTATACTTGAACCTATCCTGTTGTGGTGGTTTGAATGAGAAGTGTCCCCCATAGGCTCATGTTTTTGAACACTTGGTCCTAGGTTGGTGCTGCTGTTTGGGAGGTTATGGAACCTTTAGGAGGTACAGCCTTGCTGGAGGAAGGAAGTCATTGAGGGTGGGCTTTGAGGGTTTATAGCCTGGCCTCACTTCCTCCTTGATATCTTCTTCCTGTGTACAGATGAAAACATGATCATTTGTTTCCTACGTCAGCCACCTGCTGCTGTACCTTCCCTGCCATTGTGGACTCTC
>NW_008350012.1:0-293 GCF_000622305.1 Nannospalax galili
CCTTTGAAAAGATCAACTAACATAATAACCCTCTCTAGCACAACTAACAAATAAAGAAAAAAACAGTTATTAACATTAGGAAAGAAACAGAGGATACCACCTAGACCTTGTATACATCAAAATAATACTGAAAACAATGTACACATAAGTAAAATAATGCGACACAAGAGGTGGATCAATTCCTCAAAAGGCACAAAACATTAGAATGTAATTAATACAAGAGATGTTTTAAATAGTCCTGAAGCTATTTTAAAATTTGAATTCATAGTTTTGAAACCCTACAGAAATTTCAG
>NW_008350013.1:0-382 GCF_000622305.1 Nannospalax galili
AGCTCCTTTGTGTCTGTTTGTCACTCACCGAATCCTTGTCCACCCTCTTGACGACCCTGTTCCTGTCGGACTGAACTGCCCCAGTCTGGGCTGGTCCATCGCACCAATGCCCAATGTCTATTTAAAGTCAGCTGTTTTTTTTTTTTCTCATGTTTTATGATGGGGATGGAACACACAACCAAGCCAGTTACCACTGAGCCTTCCCATGATGTGGTCCATTGTTTTGAACCAAGAACATATGAACCCTGCCCTGTGTGTGCAGGGTAGAGCCAGGCCTGCTGTGTGGCATTTGAAGGCTTCTCAGAGAGGATTCTGTGCTCTGGAGGATGTTGAGTGACTTTTTGTGTGCCTTCCCTGTCACGCCATCTCCAATGGAGCCTGC
>NW_008350014.1:0-775 GCF_000622305.1 Nannospalax galili
AAAAAAAGCACAGGGCCCAGGCCAAAATCTCTGAAAGAGGAGTTTGGGCCCACCCGGGAACACACTGCAGCCCTGGACGACGATACTCCACGAAGCCTCTGCCAAGGCGATGGGGGCCAGGCAAAGAGGCACAAGATAGAAGCCCGGGCCCTACTACGTTGAGCAAACAGCCCGGGACCACGCCCGACCGACCAACCCCAAGCCACTCCCGTCCAAGGAACAGAGCCCGGCCTCCGCATCAGTGGACCAAGGGCCCAGGCTGAAAAGTCTGAAGGGAGAAGCCTGGGCACGAGAGAGAGAGGGGCCAACAAGCCCGGGCTCATCCATGACCCAACAGCAGCCCCTGAGAAAACTAAAAGGGACAAAGTCGCCCTGCCGAGAAACCCAAAGGGCCCAGGCAAAAGCCTCCAAAAGAAGAACCTGGGTCCACACAGAAGCACACACACATTTTCCCCATGAAGCCCTGGACAAGGTGACGGAGCCCGGGCCAAACCCCGATGGACTTGGGCCCAGGCAAAAAAGTTGGCAGGCAGAGCCTGGGCCCCACAATGTGGTGCAAACAGCCCGGGCCCATCCCTGACCACAGGCAAGTCCTCTCGAACGAACAGAGCCCGGGCCCCGCATCAGTCGACGAGGGCCCAGGCTAAACCACAAAGAAAGGTGCTTGGGCCCTACAATGAGGGGCAATCAGTCCAGGCTCATCCCTGACCCAGCTGCGGACAGGACCACAAGAGAAAAGACAAGAGAAAAGACAAAGACAGGCAAAAAAAAAAAA
>NW_008350015.1:0-363 GCF_000622305.1 Nannospalax galili
CTCATTGAGCATTGTGGTGACCCATTGGACCATGGTGATGTCACAGTGAAGAATTGTGATGAATCATTGGAGGATTATGATGTTACATTGGGCAATAGTGAGGGGTCATTGAGAACCGTGTTTGCATATTGAGCATGGTGATGACATAATGGATAGTTATAATTATACAATGCACATTGTGATGGCACAATGAAACATTGGTAAGAAATATTGTTACATTGTTATGCACTTTGGAGCAATATAATAGGATACAGGGCCATAGTGTTGGCACATTTGAGCATCGATAAAGGACATGAAACATTGGAATACCACATTGGAATATTGTGATCTCACGTTGGGGCATTATATTTTCACACAACATTG
>NW_008350016.1:0-553 GCF_000622305.1 Nannospalax galili
TAGAGATTAAAGACACATGTGCAAACATGTAAGGGTTAGTAGCATTAAAAAGGTAGGAAACAGCGTATCTTATAATGAAATGGAGATCTTTTTTAAAGGGTAAAAACTCATTCAATTTTATGCCTTACAGGGTTTATACTGAGTTCAATATTGTACGACTGTATTAATTAAACTGTGAACATTAAAAAAAATAGATGACAATCTTACCCAGCTGTGGGTCCTGGGGATTATAATAATGACCTACATATCAAGACATACTCATTAGTGCAATAGTGACACAAAAGTTATGAAGATAAGCAACCACTTTCTTATTGGATTTAAGTCTTACTTCACAGGAAGGATCCTACTCCCTTTATTGCAAATCAGGAAAAGCAACCATGGTTAGGAAGCTCAGAGGTCCCAGGGTAAACCTGCTTTTACATTTTTGCTACGTCTACATTGTATCCAACTGACCTCTGAATTTTATAGCTCTGCCAGGAGATTAGTGCAGTTCTCAGACCTTATCAGAGACATTCACTGTGCAGTGGATGATAGTTACCTCAGAAAATCACAA
>NW_008350017.1:0-976 GCF_000622305.1 Nannospalax galili
CTCCTGAGGAAGTCATCTCGGCCCACAACAAACACTGCTGGGAGCAATCTACTGTAGACCTGGCTATTACCTCGACCCAGGACCACCCAGACCCCCTGGACCCAGAAGTGGACGCTGCTTCTGCACCCACTTCCAATAAGGAAGGAACTCCTTTGCCTATATCTCAGGATACTCTCCTAGAGCTAGCATGCCCATAAATTCCCCCGTCCCATTATCCATGGAAGGAGTTACTCTCCCCATGCAGTAAACATCCTGGGTCCTCCCCTGCTAGCGTGCCCCTCCCTCCTAGATGGCCCTCCTTAAAGCCTCACCCGACATTGTCCGCATTTCCAGTTAACGTTGGCTCCGATGTGGCGCAGCATCCATGGCTGCCCACCCTACTTGCTGACCTCGTTCTTATCTGCAAGGCAGCTGAGCAATCAGACCCTGACTCCCCATATTTCGAACAGGTTCTTTGCCTGTGGTCCTTACATTTACAAACCCACTATTATTGGTATAACTTACTAAAAGCAGTCTTAGAACCCTCAGTCTTTCTAAACTGGAGCACAGCCTATGACGATTAGGCTGAAAACCAGACATGCCTAAATCCCCAATATGGCCTCAACATTACATTGGACATGCTCACAGGACATGGACAATATACTGACCCCATCTCCCAGTCTACTATTGGCCTCCATGCCTATTTTCAACAAGTTTCTGACTTGGCCTTTAAGGCCCTTAAATGTTGCTCCCTGCCCCGCCCATGACCCACAAGTCTTTTACCATAATTTGATTCAACAGTCAGGGGAGTCCTTCATGGACTTCCTTACCAGTGTCACCGAGGCAGTAGAGCAGAGGGTGGAGTCTGGACCCACCTGAGAGGTGCTTATCAAACAGTTAACTTGCAAGGGACTAAACATCCCTACTCATAATGCTATCGCACCTTTCCACAATGATAACATTCACAAATGGGTACTTGCTACTAGAGACTTAGACC
>NW_008350018.1:0-339 GCF_000622305.1 Nannospalax galili
AGAGCTTTCACACAGTCCTGACTTGTTAGACCACCTTACAAGATAAGACTGATGCAAAGACAGATGGGCTAGTGATGGCCTGGAACATATCTTGATCAGAACTGCTGTGTTATGCATACCTCTTGCCTGTATTTAAGCTTAAACCTCATGCAAGATCCTGAAGGCAGGTGTGGGTGTCACTGGACTTCTTTATTTGTCCCTCTTCCCAAGTGGGTATACTTGAGTAAATGTCCTTTCTCTGCATTTCACTATTTTTGTCTCTTTAATTGGCATATTGGGGACTGACACCTGAGCCAAGTTTGCTGGAGATGGCAGATTTTGATTCTAAAAAAAAATCTG
>NW_008350019.1:0-281 GCF_000622305.1 Nannospalax galili
ATTCCTTTCTTCAGCTCTTTGTATTGCTTCTAGAATTTTCTGAAGGTCTGGCTTATTGGACATTAATTCCTTCAGCCTATTTATGTCATGGAAGACTTTTCTTTCCCCTTTGACTATAATAGACATTTTGGCTGGGTATAGTAATCTGGGTTGGCATCTGTGGTCATTTAATACTGGAAATACTTTGGTCCAGCCTCTTCTGCCTTTCATAGTGTGCACTGAAAAGTCACCTGTAATCCTAATGGGTTTTCCTTTGTATGTGACTTGTTTCTCTTCGGCAG
>NW_008350020.1:0-285 GCF_000622305.1 Nannospalax galili
CAAGCGAAGCCAACCATGGTCAAGCAGCACCTTTGACTTATCTTCACATAGGTGGAATTGGTATAAGAAAGGAGCCAGGGGCACCTCCCAAGCCCATGTGACTCCTGAGGAACAGATCCTCAAACAATCTTAAGAGTAAAAATAAATAGGTTTATCTGGACCAACTGTATGGCCTTAAATACCCAAAAGGAAAGTATAACCAAAGATGTAATGGGTCAACATAACTTCACAAGGGTCCATATGTATAGCTAAATGCTACATAACAAGCAACAATGCCAGACAAGC
>NW_008350021.1:0-403 GCF_000622305.1 Nannospalax galili
GAGGCTGGCGGGTGTTTCAGGACCAGGGAAGTAGAGGGAGGTGAGGGCGGGACCAGGTCCAGAAGCCGTGCTCCTGGGGCCTAAGGAAGGCACTAAGTTTGTCTGGGTGAAACAGATCAGGAAGCATTATTGGTTCCCCAGGTGTCTGGGGATCCAAGACTAGGGATGGCACAGGGCCCTGAGTAGGAGTAGAGAACAGCTGGGGAGATGGAAGGGTGAATGAGGCCAGGGAGTCAAGGTGTGGAGGAATCCACGATAGAACTTACCCCAAGAGAGGCCTGAGGGTAGGAGAGCAGGCTAGGCGAGTTAGCTGGTGGTGTAGGTCCAGGGAAGCAGAGAGAGGTGAGGGTGAGGCCAGGTCCAGAAACAGTGCTCCTGGGGCCCAAGGAATGCACTAAGTTGG
>NW_008350022.1:0-223 GCF_000622305.1 Nannospalax galili
CTATAACTCAAGTAGCTATCTAATAGCTTTATGTGATGTGAAGATATTACATCTGGGCTTTGCCATCTAAGTGTAAACAACTTGGTTTGGTAGGTTTGGTAGGTAGCCTCTGAAGTCAAAGCGGAAACTGAGAACTAAATTAAAGAAAGTGACAGGCATGCTGTTCGATGTCGTGAAGTCAGAGAAAACAAGAAAAACAGAACTTGAATCTGTACATTATCTA
>NW_008350023.1:0-182 GCF_000622305.1 Nannospalax galili
TATATATATATATTCAGTGTTTCTCAATTTATTTGAACATAGCAATTTTATTCTTAGAACATTAAGTAATATCTTGCAGAATATGTAGGACATGGTGTGGAAAGTAGTACCTGTATTTCTTGGTTTTCAAATATAGGCATGAAGCTAGAGAAAGACACTCATTTAAAATTACACCATAAAAA
>NW_008350023.1:196-291 GCF_000622305.1 Nannospalax galili
CCAGACTGAGAACACATTTGATAAAAGGTTAGAAGTCTGCCTAGTCTTTAGCAAATTCCAATTTCCTCTGAGACATTGGCAGAGATGCTCACTCT
>NW_008350024.1:0-435 GCF_000622305.1 Nannospalax galili
GATGGCACCATGGAGCACTGTGATGTAATAATGAATCATTGTGAAGTCATACTGTAACATTGTTATGGCACGTTGGAGCAATATAATGGCACATGACATCATGGTAGTGTTCGCACATTGGAGCATTTTTCCATCACATTGGAGGAATTTGAAGTCACAATGGAACATTGTGATGTCACAATGGAACATTTTGAAGTCATATTCTACCATTGTGATGGCACATTGGAGCAATATAATGGCATATCAGGTGATAGTGTTGGCACACTGGAGCATTGTGACGTCATGTTCGAGTATTGTGACTTCACAATGGACCATTATGAAGTCATATTGTAACAGTGTGATGGTGCATCGGAGCAATAGAACGTAACATGAGCAATAGTGTTTGCACATTGCAGTATTGTGATGTCCCATTGTGAAGTCATGTTTTTCCATTGT
>NW_008350025.1:0-455 GCF_000622305.1 Nannospalax galili
ACTTCTTGTCTTGATTCTCTGTTTTTTGAGTTTGTTATATAATCTGGATATCAAACCTCTGTTCGCGGTTTGCAAGTATCTTGTTGAGAATTTTAGCATCTATGTTCATTAAGGATATGGGTCTATAGTTTTCTTTTTTGGTTGTATCTTGATGCTGGCTTCATAGAAAGAATTTGGAAGTTCTCCCTCCATTTCTATCTTTTTGAATAAATTAAGTAGTATTGGATGTAGATGTTCTTTAAATGTCTGATAGAATTCTGCTGTAAATCCATCTGGTCCTAGGCTTTTTTTAGTCGGGAAGTTTTGTATTACTGTTTCACTTTCTTTTTGTGTTATGGGTCTGTTTAAGCTATTATCTCTTCTTGGTTTAGTTTTGGTGGTTTCCATGCCTTTAGATATCTGTTCATTTCTTTTAGGTTTTCAAATTTGGTAGCATATAGGTTTTTAAAGTGTTC
>NW_008350026.1:0-622 GCF_000622305.1 Nannospalax galili
TGGTGCTTTTGTTTCTCTGGCTAGAGGACACCTGAGTCAGACGCAGTAGCATATAACTTCTTCTTGGGTACCTTGTAAGAACTGATCCCCAAGATGGCCTGAGCCAGTCTCTTGCCTCCAGAACAGCCTGAGAATAAGAGACTACAAAATGTTCAGAATAACTACTTGTAAACATTATTTTTATCTTGTAAAAATTACCATATACTTTTATGCACACTAAACAACTTCTAGACATCTCTGAGAATTAGCTCATAACTGTTAGCTACGGTGTGTCTTAGACTCTGGCAGTGATATGATTTTGTGCTTATTTCCTTAAGTGTACCCCCCACACTCACATATTTTCCTCATAGGAAGAAAAAGACCCCCCTGAACCTTAGCTGTTGTTGTCACAGACCACCAGCTCTGCAGACTTACGATGCTGACTGTCCCCTGACCCTGTGTGCTGTGGTCTTGTGCTTTCTCCGCTCATTCTTTCTAAGTTCCTGCACGCTACTATGGGAAAGGTTTAACTGTAAGCTGTAATTGAATCATACTCATGAAAACTATTTTTCTTATACCCTATGCTTTTGGTATTGTCAATCTGAAGTCGTCCTTAATAATAGATTGAATCTGGAAAAAAAAA
>NW_008350027.1:0-250 GCF_000622305.1 Nannospalax galili
AGTGGTTTTAATTTGCATTTCCCTAATTATTAGTGATGCTGAACATCTTTTTAAGATGTTTCATTGCCATCTTTACTTATTCTTTTGAGAACTCTCTGTTCAGCTCCTTAGTCCATCTTTTAATTGGGTTGCTTCTTGTCTTAGTTCTCCATTTTTTGAGTTCATTATAAATTCTGGTTATTAACCCTCTGTCGGATGTGTGTGTTGCTGGTGAAGATTTTCTCCCATTCTGTGGGTTTTCTGTTTGCTT
>NW_008350028.1:0-545 GCF_000622305.1 Nannospalax galili
TTTTTTTTTTTAAGATTTATTTTTATTTATGTGTGTGTATGTGTGCATAAGTATGTGTATATGCCTGGGGAAGCTAGAAGAGGGTATCAGAGCCCTTAGAGCAGGAGTTATAGACAGTTGTGAGCTGCCCAATGTGGGTGCTGGGAACTGAACTTAGATGTTCTGGAACAGCAGAAATTACTCTTAACTGTGAGTCATCTTTCCAGGGCCCATGCCCAATTTTCCAACCTGGGTTCTGGGGATCCCATTCAAATCCTTGTGCATACATAGCAAGCAATGACAGCCATCTCCCAGGGTTGTATATCTCCCAGCTCCACTCCCTTTCCTTTTTTTTTTTTAAGACCTAATAGTAAACTGGTAGGGGGCGCATGGCTCGGGAGTTAAAGGCATTTGCCACCAAGTCTGACAATCTGAGTTCAAGGCTGGGGACCCATATGGTAGAAAGAGAGAACTGCCTCCTACAGGCTGTCTTTTGATCCAGAAACGTGGATCCCGAGGGCTCACTAGCCAGCCAGCCCAGCTGAACCAGGCTAGCCCCTGACCGT
>NW_008350029.1:0-3372 GCF_000622305.1 Nannospalax galili
TCGAACCTGGGTCCTCTGCAAGAACAGCCAGTGTTCTTACCCACTGAGCCACCCTCCCCTGCTCATTTTTAAACTGTTGCTTTTCTGACTGTCATTTCCAATGAGGTGTGATGGAATGTCAATGTAGTTTGCATTTCTTTGATGGTTGGTGAAATTAAACTTTTTTCCCATATCTTTATTGACTAGTTGTGTTTCACACCTGTTCATTTCTTTAGCCCATTTATTGACTGGATTGTTTCAGTTCTGTCTATTTAGCTTTTTGAGTTCTTTGTACTCTCATGTGAATCCTCTTATGTAGCCAGCAAGGATTTTCTCCCATTCTTGTTGTGGTGTTTTTCCTTTGCTGTGCAGAAGCTTTTTAATTTTGTGAGTGTGGTTTGTCAATGGTTGCAATAGCCCAACAGATTTCATGCATTTGTTGACGTCTGTCGAGTTAAGGTTGTGTATCCAGTTTTTCCTCGGTGTGAGTTCATCCGCTGGAGTCTGGTCAGCCTATCTATCACTCCCTTAAAAATCAACTCTCTCTTATCCAGCAGTAATCAGCTGCCAATAGACCCTTGAGTAAGGTTGGGGCCTGCTGCCCATTTCCCCAGTTCTATGCTGGATTTTTGTCTGATTGAATTTGTTACCTTTTGAAGCGTCCGTGTGTGAATGAGAAGATGGGGGTATTTGACATTCTCTGCTGTACTTTATTAGCACAGCGTCTTCCAGTTCTGCTCATTTTGGTGAAGGCAACAGGATTTCCTTCTTTCCCTAATGTCCCACTGTGTATCTGGGCCACACGTTCTTTACCTGTTTTGCATTGGTGGACACCCCGATTGGTGGCTGTGTAAATAATGTTGCAATACACTTGTCAATTGAATAGAAAGTACCTTCTGTGTTATGTGACATAGCCTGATTGTGAATCTTAGTGCAGCTTATGGGATGTTACTACCTCCCTTTAGTCACCGAAGCACTACTGATTTTGCCTTTTTGTTAAAGTAGCTAAAATGATGTCACAGCTAAAATTTGATGAGCTCCCAGAAATGTCTTTGTTCATGTGTCCCTTTAGTCACCGAAGCACTACTGATTTTGCCTTTTTGTTAAAGTAGCTAAAATGATGTCACAGCTAAAATTTGATGTGCTCCCAGAAATGTCTTTGTTCATGTGTCCCTTACCTACACACATACAAGAAAAGTGTCATCACTGTGGAAGGCGTTAGAAATGGGCCCTGAGTTGTTAAGGGAACATGACCAGGGTCACAATTATTTACAAAAGATGTATGAACCCTAACTTTTACTTGGAACCATACTGTGAATACTGACTTTGGAAAAGTGTTGCTAGTCTGAATTTAGTCTTCTTTTACTCCCAGACATGCCTAGAATCCACACCCATTCTCCACAGGACAATCACTCTATCTCACTTCCAAACTCATTCCTTTGGGAAGTTGAAAAACAAATCCGTCCTTATTTCCTGCTGCACAATGATCTGGACACGAAACTAGAAAGCATTTTAGGAGACCACCAGTTCCAGTTTTCAGGTAAGTAAGGCATACAGCCAGAGCACCCACTGAGGGGTGTTTTCTAGTGACTAATGACCCTCTGTCAACAGAAGAGGTTTTAGACTATGAGAAATACCAGACAGTATTTTACTGGACTTCTGAGTCTGTGCTTCTCCCTAGTGCCTTCCACAGAGCCCCTTTCACATCCTTGTTTCTCAGGGTGTAAATCAGAGGATTGAGCATAGGGGTGATTATTGTATAAAAAAGGGCAACAAATTTGCCTTCAGTCTCAGAATAGCTGTGGGCAGGCTGGAGATATGCATACATGGCTGAGCCATAGAAAAGGAAAACCACTGTAAGGTGGGACCCACAGGTCCCCAAAGCCTTTCTGCGCCCAGCCATTGACTTGAGTTTTAGCACAGCATGAGCAATGTGGAAGCATCTCTCTTGCTGTTTTGGGAATTGTGAGTAGTGATGTAACAAACGTGGTGAATAGACATTTAATGAGTCACACTGAGTAGCCCACCAGGAGCTCTTATTGGAGCTGATGGCTGATGAGATGCTGTTGCCGCCTCTGTGCCGCCATAATGGTTTCACCTTTTTGTTTACCTGAGAACCAACTCCTCAGGTCTTATTGGAAGGTGCTATGCAAGCTGCCAAGGGAGAAAAGAATTCAATAGTCCCACTCAGCTGTAAAGCCCGTGAGCTACAACATTGACTGGCCGGACAAGAAAAAAAAGAAATTGAAATTACATCAGATTTGAAACTTGGTGTGCTTTGTGAAGTACTCATGTTAATACTTTATTATTATTACTTAAGAATTTCATGCATGAATACTGGACTTACAGCCTTCTACTCCTCCCTCTCCCCACAGGTCTTCCTTCTCCCCTCAACTCCTCCGATGCCCCCAAATTTCTTGTATGTTCTCTCTCATTTGTGGATCCTAGCTCCAAATCTTTAGATGTAAGAACACATCCTACACCATATGGTGGAGGGGAAAGAAGGACACAGGTGTTATCAGTGGGGAAAAGGGAAAAGTAGGGCGTGTGCTTTGACTGGGGAAGGGAAAGGGAGGGCATACAGGGGAGAGGAGTGAAGGAGAGATAACACAAAAGCTGTCTGAAAAACCTTAGGGGAGTGTGTTATTTCACAAGCTTTCTTACATATACACGTATAATATAAACGTGAGCATGTCTGTATAGCTGAAGATGATCTAACAGAAATCCCATTGCCATTTCTGGCAAGGAAAACCTCCCTTCAAATTGTTGGGTCAGGGTAGTCTAAGAGATTCCTAAAATAATATAGGTTATTAACATAGCCTTTGATTGCCTCCCAAAACTTGAATGTAAGATCCTATTGCTGAAAATGCCACACATTTTGGATACAGGATTTGGGGAAATTGAGCTGGAACTGACTGGAAGAGTCCTCCCCAAAGATTAGCTTTCATTGCATTGGAAGGTGCTATGCAAACTGCCAGGAGAGAAAACCAATCTGTGGTCCTCCCCAGCTGTAAACTGTATGAACCACAAAAATGACTGGCTCAGGAAAATATCTGTACTGGTGCAGTAGTGGCACTCTTATCTCTTGAGTGTAATCAATAACTACTTAATTGGACTTAGCATCTTCTCAATAGGAGGAAATCCATTCATGGTGCTGTAAACATAGCCAAATATACACGGTTGGAGAGGCCACAGACCCTAACGGAGAACCTAGTACTGCCACTATCCTAAACCAATGTAATTTTTTACTATACTCTAAATACTTAAATTCACAGGTAAGTGTAGCTCCAACCACTAATCAAAGAGGCTTTTTTTTTTTGCAAGAATGGAGTCTGTTGCAAAGTTTCACATCTTATTAAAATGTACAGAATAAGCAACTGTGTGGCCCCCAGC
>NW_008350029.1:4685-13091 GCF_000622305.1 Nannospalax galili
TTTTGACCAGCAGTTGTAGTTGTCATGGAGAACTGGCCCCTTTCTGCTGCCCAGTGTGGCTGGAGCATTGCAGTTTTTGGTGCATCCTGTGATTTGCTGAGCACACTTCTCAGACGCAATGGTTTTGCCAGGATTCAGAAAGGTGTAGTGGATCAGACAAGCAGGTGACCACCAAACAGTGACCATGCCCTTGTTTTAGTGCGATTTGGCTTGGGGAAGTTCTTTGGCACTTTTGCTCAGTCTGACCATGGAGGTGGACATTGTTGGTTGTTGTATGATCCACTTTTTGTGACATATCACAATCAGACTGAGAAGTGCTTTATTGTTGTTGCATAGAATAAGAGAGGATGCACTGGAGAGATGCCTTAGAGCACTGGCTGCTCTTACAGAGGACCCAGGTTCAAGTCCCAGCATCCATGACTCCAGTTCTAGGGAATCCGTCACCCTCTTCGGACCTCTGCGGCACTGCATGACACAGGTACACCTACCTACATCCAAGCAATACGCTCATACACATAAAATAAAATAATAACTGAAATATTTTTTAAAAAGTGGATGAAAATGACACTAAACTTTTTCTTTTGTCAGCTGATGAGGTACCACTTATAGAGAGTTTTCACCTTTCCAGTTTGCTTCACATGCCAAATGACCATTGAATAGTCTGCATGGAATTCCTTCTCAATTTTTTGTGTAGATGTAAGAAGAACAGCTTTAATGATTTTCTTCTTAGGTCATTGTCAACTTCCAATTGCTATTCACTATGCTCCTTATCCTCAAGGCTATTGTCTTTAAAGAACAACTTTAAAAGATTAAATATTTGTTTTACACGTGTCTGTGCATTGCAGACGTCAGAAGTGTGAGTTCTCTTTTTCCACCATATGGGTCCCATCGGGTCATCAGGCTTGGCAGCAAGCACCTTCACCCAGTGAACCATTCAGCTGGCCCTGAAGGACATCTTGAACCAACACTGCAGTCACTCTACATTTGTTAGTAGGTCCTTTATATTATGACTTATCTTTGCTGCTTAATGACCCATTTTTAACTTGAATAAGAATATTGCTTGAATTTGCTTTTTGTCAAACATCATTTCCATAATACAAAATAAATGTGCAATAAACAGTAAGTACTCAATTATTAGCAAAAAGTGCAATGTGAGAAATTCCCATTAAAACGATGTGTCTGCCACATTTACTAAGAACACATTCCAGTAGCAAACAGCAAATCTAACAATGCAGAAGCTGCAGTTACGTTTACACCATTCTAATATTCAATACTGTACAGGCATTCCTTTCTTTCCTATCTGGAGTCCATGCCTCTCCCCAGCACCTTCCACAGAGCCCCCTTCACATCCTTGTTCCTAAAGGTATAAATCAGAGGATTCAGCATGGGGGTAATTACAGTATAAAAAAGGGCCACAAACTTTCCTTGACTCTCGGAATACCTGTGCACAGGTTGGAGATATGTGGAGATGGCTGAGCCATAAAATAGAGACACCACAATGAGGTGGGATGCACAGGTCCCAAAAGCCTTTCTGCGGCCAGCCGATGACTTGATGCTCACCACAGCCCTGGCGATGTATGCATAGGAGCCTAGAATTAGCACTGCAGGACAGACCAAGATTATGACTCGGGCCACAAACAAATTGGCCTCTGTTCCTCCTGTGTCCTCACATGCCAACTTCAGGAGAACAGGCATCTCACAGAAGAAGTGATTCAGTTGGTGACCACAGAGAGGCCTGGCCATCATGAGGCCTGTCTGAATCAGAGCGTTCACGAGGCCTCCCACCCAGGAGAATGCAACCAATGCCCTACAGAGAAAGGGGTGCATAACGGTTGTGTAGTGGAGTGGACGACACACAGCAGCGTAGCGGTCAACGGCCATTGCCACCAAGAGCACACATTCAACACCTCCCAAAGAGAGGACTATGAAGAGCTGGGCCACACACCTTCCGAAGCTGATGGTTCTGTCAAGTCTAGAGAGATTGACCAGGAGCTGGGGCACAGTGCTGGTGGTGAGGCACAGGTCCAGGAAGGAGAGGTGGGAGAGGAAGAAGTACATGGGTGTGTGTAGTCGATGGTCCAGTCGTGACAGAATGATGATCAATGTGTTGCCAAAGATCGTTAGAGAGTAGAAAATAGAAATGAAGACAAAAAAGACAAGTTCTAGGTGAGGCCAATCGGAGAAACCCACCAAGATGAAGCCTTCTTCTGAACTGGTGTTGAGACCATCCATAGACGTGCACCTGCAGAAACACGAAGGCAATTTGCTGTTTCCCGTGAATTAAAATTGCCATGTCATAATTCTAAACACCGCCAACCCACAGGATTTATCTATGTTGCTATCCTGTCCATTTCTCTTGAGTGTTCCTTTTGAAAAGTAAAATTTTATCAAATCTTTGAGAATTTCAAACATGCACACAAAATACTCACCCTATTCACCCCAGTCTTCCCCTTAACTCCTCTGAGATACACCCACCCCTACCCCTCCTAAGTTCATTTTTCTTTCTTCGTCGGTCTCTCTTTTTTGTTTATTGTTATTGAATCTTTGTATATTTCATACACAACATCTTATCTTTATACCCCCTTTTCCATTGGTGTTCTCCCGTAACCCCTTCCCCCAATGAATTTCATGCATCCTGTCCTTTATGTTAAGGATTAGTGGGTCAAGTTAGAATCCTTAGATGTCCCTCAGTGTAAGTTCATCCATGGGGTCTAGTCAGCCTATCTAGAGTCTCTCCTTTAAATAAGATCATCTCTTCCTCACGCAGCAGTAACCAGTGGTTCTTTGACTGAGATTCTCTTTGTTTTAAATAACCCACAGAGTCTAATTTTCGCTAACCATTTACTTGTGGGTGTGGGGGGCCATCCACTGGAGAATGCTTGATCTACTAGGGTCACACCCTTGATGAGAACTGACTTTCCCTCCTCCAGCAACCATCTACTATCAATAGCTCCTCAGCTAGGGATGGGGGTCATGTGGGCCCCTTCCCTAGCTATGGTGGAATGTTGACTGTCTTGATCTTGTGCAGGCAACTGAGTCTTCTTTTTTAACTCAGCTCTTCTTTGTACCAAGATCACTGGCTTAGACATGATGTGGCCTTGCTTGAACACTGTTCCTGCTGTTTGATCCATGATTTAGCCAGGCCACTCAATTGTTTGAAAGTGATGTTTTCTTTCCCAGTGCATTGACTCTAGGAGCTAAAACACTGATACAGGATCTGTCTTCAAAGTCTAATGTGAAAGATACAGCATTAATATTGGGTGTGGTTCTGTTTTTCTAATGAGATAGACTATTTCAGTTCATTTAGACAGAGGATAAATCAGGCCGAGTCATACATCTGGCCGTTTGGTTTTCACTTACTGTCACAGACAGTATTTCAAAATAATCATAAAATATATTCTATGATTATAACTTGGTAACAATGATACACAGGAAGTAATTTGTTAGTGTGAGATACTTACATGACTCTAGCCAGATTAGTTATTAATATGTATTGCTGACTCTAGAGCAATGTCTTAAAATGGCATTGAAATAGCAAAATTAAAAATTGACATATTAAGCAATAATAGAAAACAGACCTGTAAATGATCATTGGTAAACAATGGAAGTAGGGTGGGCATGAAAAGTTATTTTCTTCGTGACTCTCAGCACTTGGGAAGGTGGAGGATCAGGAGTTCATGGTTACCTTTGGCTACGTGGTAAGTTGCAGGTTACTTAGAGCTATTTGAGACCCAAACCAGCCACCCACCCGCCCAAGCAAACTAACCAACCATTGATGAAGGGACTTCTATCCTGTGCTTGGTATGGAGTAGTTTTTCCCAGACTAACTCATGCTACTTTTTGATAAGTTCATTGAAGTGGAGAGTCATCATGAAGTCCTCAGTGCTGAATCAATGATTTCAATAAGATTCTTTGATGCTGTCCTCAGGAAATAGTAAAAATGTGAATGTAAGATAAAAGTATGTACAATTAGCTTAACCAGTTTGTCAATGCTGTGTTTATTTAAATAACCTTTATAGAAAAGAGATCTTGTAAGCTCACAGATCTTTATAGATTTTTATAGATCAGTTAAACTACTGCTCATCTGTCACCTCTTCTAAAAACCCACTTGTGTGAAATTTCGTTCACTTAGCTGCAAAACGAGAGGTAATTTACTTGACAAGTCTTTGTTTGGGTTTAAAGACGGCAACATAGCCAATTCATGGTGCAAAGCCCATAATCCCAGCACTGTGAACGCTGAGGCAGGATGACCACGAGTTTGAGGTCAGCCTGGGCTACATAGTGGGACTCTGCTCCTCTGAGAGGAAAATAAAACCAACAAGAAAACAAACAAATACAAACACAAATGCTGTTAAATAAAGGAGAGAATGCATTCATTGTGATACCACACGTGATGCACAGAAACATCTCAGGATTATAGGAACATTCTTAGGAGAGACTGAACAAATCTACAATATTTCTCAGCTAGTGGCACAACCACTTCATTATTCCTTCTCTCCATTTTACTTAATAGTTTTTGAGGGGACATATAGAAGTTCTTACTATATTTACAATTGAAGAAAAACTCAGAATCCTAATTATGTGGTACATAGTGTTAAAATCATAACCCAAAAGAATTTGACCTGGATTAAACTGGAATGCAATGAACCAACAAAGAGTGATCAAAATGAGTGACAGAAGATAACACTGAACAGGAGGCAGTGAGCTGTGAATCACCACCTGAGCTGGACAACCACAGGGTGCAGGGGGAGAGGGACTTGCAAAGATGACAACCATTTAGTAATAACTCTGAGGGAAAGATGTTCTAAAGGTGTAACGAGCAGAGACTCGGCACAAGTCAGCAGTGCCTCCTTGAGTTTGGACTATAACCAAATTCAAGATTATACCACGCAAAACTCCTAACGAGGCCCTTGACCTCTCCAGTTTAGGAATGAAACTTGAGAATCATTTCCTGCTAGGGGTTTCTGTCACCTGAGATGCCACATTGAGCCTCTCATGAGATTGATACCAGTGAATCCATGTCCAGCTCAGTCCACCGTGCTCCTTCCGTAGCTCATGTGTCTGTTACTCAGGAACCCGTTGCTCTAGCTGTGACTCTTTGCTAATCCCTTATAGATTTTTTTCCTTCACTCTTCCTTGTGGTTAGTACTGGGGTCTGATTGACCCATACGTGGTAACCATGAAAAGAAAATCTCCCTGTGAAACATTTCAATGACTGAAGAGCAGTTAACAGCTCACTTCTTTTGTGCATTGCGATTAGACCTCTGGTATGTACTGCACCTTATTTCTAGTCCTGTCCCAGGAAGGCTTTCACCCTGGTTGTGTGTCCTCGGGAATTGATCAGCACTGAGTCTTTCTATGGGGGCCCAGTGCATGTGGGTGAACAGTGGGGAGTCAGCAATAGGGAGCACACGGATAAGCTCCTTCCAACCTATGGGCCTCCAAACATTGAGGAAAATAATAATGGCAAGTTCGCGGAGTTCTGTATTCAACTGAGGGTGACTGACCACTCAAATATATAATATCTTCCCCTGTGGAGGAAATCCTCTGAGTGAGTGAAAACGTGCAATGAGGTTCGGCTGACGTTCTTGGTTCTTGATGATATATATCGTTTCTTTCCAGTCATCACTATGCACTCACAAGTTTAGAAAACTGAGAAAAATATAGGACCCAATAGTCTGCATTAGTCAGAAAGAACATCAAGTATTATTCAAGTTTCTGGCTTCAGATTTGGATTACAATATTGACTGTATCCATAGAATCGGAGGACAATAAAAATGATCGTCTGTAAACATCCTGCATAAAAAGTGATAGTTTGTGTCTGTGTTCAGTGATCTTATGTTATAGGTAAGAACTTGCGTTGCTGTTCTTCTATGGGCAAAATTCAGACCACTTGATCAAATTTACATGAAGGAAGTTTGTGAATGGTTATGAAGAGAACTTGAAAAAGAAACAATGGATTCAATGTGGTTTTCTTGAAAGTTCAGGCCTTCATGCTTATTTAGGGGTGGAGCACGTGACCTAGAGAAACTTATAACTTTGATTTTGAGACAGGGTCTCTCTACTTAGCCCTGACTGACTTAGAATGCACAGAGATCCACCTGCCTCTGCTGGGATTAAAGGCATACACTACCATGCCTGGCTTTATTGTAACATTTTTTTCCCTGTATTAGGTGAAAGTTTGTGTGACATGGTTTGGAATACCTCATTCTGTCCTGATCTTTACTTTCTAAGTGTTCATTATGTCAAAAATTTAGTCCCTTCTCACAACATCCTTGATGTATAGCACTTTGAGAGCTCAATGTTTAGCTTTGTGTATTGCAGAGATCAAATATTATCTGTGTTCATCTCTCTGTGTGCCGTTGTGTCTTTGAATGATCTGGATAAATAATAAACTTCTTAATCAGTGATCGTGTTTAAATTTATTCCTGTCAGGCCACTATTTTAATGATCTTATCAGATTTTAATTGGAACCATGAATATATTCAAACCATCCAAAATAATTTTGTTTCTTAACAAAAGAGGCAGATCCACCAACTCAACCAGAATCACCTTCTTTGTTTGAGCATGCCCTGCCAAGTTAGAATCTAGTTTCAATTTCTCCCATTATTCCTCCACATGTGGCTTTCCTACTTGTGGTTGGGACAATCATTTCACTATCAAAACTAAGTAGGCACCAAAGCATCTTTGTACGGTGTCACAGCCTTTTCTCTTCTACAGAATCTGTCATATGCTGGTCTGGCTCCAAACTCTTTCACACTAGAAGCTACACAAATCTCCACAAGTCTTTAGAGCTATCTGTAAGATCCTTCTAACAAACATACAGTAATACACCACCCCAAATGTTTAGCACAAGTCCCCATACCATAGATTGATGGCAGTCAGACTAGTTGAAATTCAAAGAAGAATTAAGAATTTGCTGCTTTTTTTTTTAAAAAAAGTAACGTGCACACAGAATATTTCCTCTGTCTGTGATGAATTCCCCTCTCTTGTGTATGCGTCTGACACATCTTCCTGGTTTATTTCCATAGCCCCGACCATGCCTCTATTCATTATATCCTGAGTGATGCCTTCAATTTACCATGTATATAAGAGCCTTTCTGTTTACATCTATTTTTATTTAATACTATTTTAGTTATTATTTTCAATTTATGTGTATGACTGTATTGCCTGCATGTGTGTAAGTGCACCCATGTTGTGCAATGCCCACAGAGGTCAGAAGAGGGTGTTGGATGCCCCAGAACTGGAGTTGTGAATGGTTGTTAGCTGCCATGTGGGTGCTGGGAACTGAACCTGGGTCCTCTGCAAGAGCAGCCAGTGCTCTTAACCACTAAGCCATCTCTCCAGTCTCATGGCAAGAATTTTTTTGACATGCTGCATACATAACAGGTAGAGAGTAGTTAGGTGTTAGGGAATGAAAGACTACAGGGCTAAAATATTTCTACATGAATTTAGGCTTCTTGGTCACCACCCCCCCAACAAAGGACTCAAAACAATAGAATCCATTGCTGACAACTTAGTGGAATATTTCAGTTTTAACTGTGAATGTGAGCATCTCACTGGATCTCCACTTACCTCAAGTTCAAAGACAGAAAGTTCCTATTTTCCTCTCTCAGTTCTATTGGGTTCAAAAGAGAGATGAAGCCCACTCCCCAGCACTGAAAGGTGCTTTCCTCTTTGGTTCTATGTTAGGAAGGGTTCAGTTCACAGCACCTGCCTCCCAGAAGTGGAGAACACTGAGATCTTAACCAAAGCATCCCCTCATCTTAATCTGAGACCAACAAGCAGCTGTTCTATTATCCAATCCTCCTCCTGAACCTGAGGCCTATTCTGCCCTGAGGGTACTCAAATGCCTTCCTGGGGTTTGAACCCAGGGTCTCCTGCATGTTAGGTAGGCACTCTGCTACAGAGTTCTACCCCAGCTCTTCATAAGTATTCTTGAAGAGCAGTGGAGTGTGAGTTGCTTACTTGGCGAGGCCTTGGAGACCTGGGCGCCCCACTGTGGCAATTATAATGAACTCCACTGGTTTTCCGCCCTGTGCCTTGCTGTCCTCAGCTTTCCGTACTCCCCAAGCTCCGCCAAACCTAATGACCTATTCTGTGTCCTAAGAACAGCTTCTTACATGCTCATGGGACTTTGTAGTCTGAGATTCCTCCCACTCCTCTACTTTGACCCAAATCCCACCAGCCTGCCACTTAGCTGAGCAAATACGATGTGTCACTTGAAGTCTGCCATGATCACCACACTCTCAGACTCTCTGGAGTCTCTTTATAAGAGGTCATATATTCCCAGATATTTTTTATCATTAATCTAACTTATATTTATTTCTTTTAAATGAAGTATAATACTTCCATTTCCTTCCTTCCTTTCCTTCCTTTCCTTCCTTCCTTCCTTCCTTCCTTCCT
>NW_008350030.1:0-719 GCF_000622305.1 Nannospalax galili
CCAGCACCTTTCCTGTTTCCCCAGAGTCCTCTGTGCCTGATCCAGCCCTCACCTCCCTTTGTTTAATGGGCTGCACAGCCTTCATCATCCTGTTGCCAGAACCTTTCATGGATAAGTCCAGCGTACCCACTGAGCCTTGAATTCTCCAGCCCCTTTCGACCTCCAAGTTCCCCCACTGCATCTCTCCTCCCAGCCTGGGTACCGGCCCAATTCTTATCTTGGCACCCCAGACACCAGGGCTAACCTCTCAGCCCAGAGTCACCACTGCTTCCTGATGCTTTGCATCCAGACCAACCCAGATCATCCTAGTACTCCCCAGGAGCCCTAAGGGTCTCTTCCTTCCTCCCTCCCTTTTCATTTCTGGGTGGCACAGTCACCAGCTTCCTGAGACCAGCATCTTTTCTGGGCCTTGCTCCTAGGCCATCCCAGCCTCCAAATTTCTGAGGGCAGCATCTTTCCTAGAGGGATCCAGACCTTAGGAGAAAGCCTGAGAACATCTGAGCCTCATCTCACTTGGGATTCTGTGGTAACTTCTGAAGACAAAAGCAATAAGGCCATCCAATATTAAATCAAAAGAGAGAACATGAAGCCTAGAACAACCAGACTCTCATGCCCAACAAGTAAACCACAAAGGCACATAAAGTTTACGAAAGAAGCAGATCTAAATGCAAGAAAGGAAAGCTTGAGCCTTACACAAGAATCAGAATCCACTAGAGAAA
>NW_008350031.1:0-693 GCF_000622305.1 Nannospalax galili
TTGCACAAAAATGATTGCCAACATTTTGCCTTCTCAGTTCCTAAGATTAACGATTCTGGTCCAGCTGACCGATATGAATGGCAAGTTCTGCCACAAGGCATGACAAATAGTCCTACTATATGCCAGGAGGCTGTTGCTAATGCACTAGCACCCCTCTTAAAAAAGAGGCTGCATATTTATCATTATATGGATGACCTCTTGGTCTGGCAAGATGAGGATTCCTCTCTAGAAGACCTAAAAGATGCTATGATAAACACCCTAGAGGCAAAAGGTTTTGTAATTGCAACAAATAAAATACAATCTGTTCCCCCCATTACCTTCCTAGGGACTGAAATAACACGCACCGCTTTTAGGCCCCTCAATCCTGTCCTGGATGTCCCCCATCCACTCACACTTAACTCACTTCAAAGTTTTCTAGGTAATATTAATTGGTTAAGGCCATGGCTTTCCATCCAAAGTCAATTACAGCCACTTTTTGATCTCTTAAAGGGAGACAAAAACCCAGCCTCCAGACGGTATCTAAACCCAGATGCAAAAAGGGCTCTCCAAGTAATTAATAGTCACTTCCAAAAGGCATCACTAGCCAGATATGACCCTAAGCTACCTGTCCAACTCAATATTTAATTCCTCCCCGACCATGGAAGGAGCAATTTATCAGCCACACGGAGTACTAGAATGGCTTCACACGCCAGT
>NW_008350032.1:0-270 GCF_000622305.1 Nannospalax galili
GATCTATATGTCTATTTTTGTGTCAGTACCATGCTGTTTTTATGACTATAGTTCAGTAATGTTCTCTGAGATCTGGTATAGTAATCCCCCCAGAGTTGCTCTTTGTGCTCAGGGTTGCTTTGGCTATCCAGGGTCTTTTGTGCTTCCATATGAATTTAAGGATTTTTTTTTTTTTTTATAATTCTTTGAAGTATGTCATGGGGATTTTGATTGGGACTACATTGAATCTATATATTGCTTTGGGTAGGATGGTCATTTTCACAATATTAA
>NW_008350033.1:0-272 GCF_000622305.1 Nannospalax galili
ACCTTCCTAAAACAAAGACCTCTAGATAGGCTGACTAGACTCACCAGATGGCCAAGTAGTGGGGATTGGCTGGGGGTGCCAACAACACAGCAGAGAGTAGCAGGGATATCAGAGTATAAGGGCTCTAGTCGGGGGTGGGAGGCTATGGGAGGGTGCCATCTGGGAAGTGGGTGTATAGTTGAATGAGATGTTTTAGGATGTTTTGTGTGATATATACACACAAAAAAAAAATCAAATTTTTAAAAATGTATTATATTTGAGGAGGAAGCATG
>NW_008350034.1:0-682 GCF_000622305.1 Nannospalax galili
ACTAAAAAGCTTCTGTACATCAAAGGAGGCAACCAGGGAAGTGATCAGAAACCCCACAGAATGTGAGAAAATCTTTACCAGCGACACATCCGACAGAGGTTTAATATCCAGAATATATAACAAACTCAAAAAACAGAGAATCAAGACAAGAAGTAACCCAATTAAAAGATGGGCTAAGGAGCTGAACAGAGAGTTCTCAGAAGAGGAAGTAAAGATGGCTATGAAACATCTTAAAAGATGTTCAACATCACTAGTAATTAGGGAAATGCAAATTAAAACCACTTTACGATTTCACCTTACCCCAGTCAGACTGGCTAAATCAGGAGAACAAGTGATACCAAATGTCGGAGAGGATGTGGGGAAACGGGAACACTCATCCACTGTTGGGTGGGCTGCAAACTGGTTCAGCCCCTATGGAAAGCAGTGTGGAGAACTCTTAAAAAACTACTAATGAACCTACTGTTTGACCCAGTTATACCACTCCTTGGCATATACCCAAAGAACTCGTCCTATTGCAGAAACACTTGTACATCCATGTTTGTTGCTGCTCTTTTCACAATAGCTAAGAGATGGAAGCAACCTAGGTGTCCCTCAACTGACAAGTGGATAATAAAAATATGGTTCATTTATTCGATAGAGTTTTACTCAGCAGTAAAGAAAGATGAAATCATGAAATTTGCAG
>NW_008350035.1:0-317 GCF_000622305.1 Nannospalax galili
TGTGTCACCACAATGCTAAATGTGACATCACAATGCAAAATGTCCCCTCACAAGGGCCCTAATATATCATCATAATGCTCAGTATGCAAATATAATGAACCAATGAGTCATCAAAATACTCCTATTTGGTATTGCAATGTTTCGTGTGCCATCATTATGCTCCAATGTGCCCACACTATGGCCCCATGTGCCATTATATTGCTCCACCGTGTCATCACAATTTTACAATAAAACTTCCCAATGTTCCATTGTGCAATCACTATGCACATTGTGCCATCACAATAGGCCATTGTGTAATTACAGTGATCCCTTGTGTC
>NW_008350036.1:0-675 GCF_000622305.1 Nannospalax galili
CTTCTTGTGGAACAGGAAAGATGACCCAGGGACTGGAACTGAGGACCCAGATATCAGAGCCAAGGGCTGTAGAAACCATCTCCCACAAAGCAGAAGTGAGCTGCAGAGAAGCACCCAGAGATGTGCCAGATAGATGTTTCTAGATGCTACAATCCAGGGTCTGCTGAGGGCCTCCCATTTCCCCCCTTGGTGGAAGTGTCTACTGTCACTACTAAGATTTGTTCAGAATATCCACTGTGTGGTGTGTGTGTGTGTGTGTGTGGTGTGTGTGTAAGTGTCTACTGTCACTACTAAGATTTGTACCATGTTCAGAATATCCACTGTGGTGTGTGTGTGTGGTATGTGTGTTTGTGTGTGCTGCATGTGTGTTGTGTATGTGTGTGTAGTATGTGTGTTGTGTGTGTATATGTTTGTGTGTGTGTGGTGTATGTGTGTTGTGTGTGTGGTCTGTGTGTGGTATGTGTGTTTGTGTGTGTATATATTTGTGTGTGTGTGGTGTATGTGTGTTGTGTGTGTGTTTGTGTGTATATGTTTGTGTGTGTGGTGTGTGTATGTGTGTTGTGCGTGTGTGTGGTGTGTGTGTATGTTTGTGTATGTGTGTGTGTGCTGTGTGTGTGCTGTGTATGTGTATGTGTATGTATGTATGTGGTGTGTGGTGTCTGTGGTGTATGTGTG
>NW_008350037.1:0-622 GCF_000622305.1 Nannospalax galili
TGCAGCTTTCAGTATTGTCTCTTTGTTTTGTACATTTAGTGTTTTTACTAAGATGTGCCATGAAGCGTTTCTTTTCTGGTCTTGTCTGTTTGGTGTTCTATATGCTTCTTGTATTTGTATGAGCATGTCTTTCTTTAATTTTGTGAAATTTTCTTCCATGATTCTATTGAATATCTGGTCCATGCCTTTATCTTTGGATTATTCTCCTTCCTGTATGCCTATGATTCATAAGTTTGGTCTTTTAATGGTGTCACACAATTCCTGCATATTCCATTCTTGTGATTTCTTAAATTTTTCATAATCTTTTCTTGAGTGGTCTAGTTTTCCACTTTATCTTCCAGTTTTGGTACTCTGTTTTCAATTTCATTCATCCTATTGGTGAGGCTTTCTCCTGTCATTTCTAATTGGCTTATTGAGTGTTTCACCTTCTTCTTCATTTCAGCCTGAGTATTCTTCAATATTTCTAACTCTTTTCTGAGTTCATTTAGAAGTTTATCCCTAAATTCCTTCAGTTCTTTATTTCTTTTTTGTGTGTGTTCTTTAAATTCACTGAGTTCTTTTATCATGTCTGTAATTGTTCTTTTGAGTTCCATGTCCTGCATTATCTCTAGGTGGGTCTCAT
>NW_008350038.1:0-614 GCF_000622305.1 Nannospalax galili
TATTTTCACTCTAAATTAATATACTGATTTTCTAGCTCATAATCGTGCTTTTCTAAAATTAAATCCAAAAATAGAGCTGTTTAAGGGGATTCTGGATCACATTCTTTCTTTTGCTATATCCTGAGCATATCCTCCATTCCATATTCTATAGCACTTTGTCTCTGAAGTCTAATTCAGCCAAAGGAATTTTCCATGCTGCTTGCTAAGACATATACTACCAGTCTTATCTATCTGCACTAAGAAGATCCATCTTCTTTCTCCACTTGTTTGGCAAGGGGTAAAGTGAAAGCTTCAGGACTAGGCCAGATTTGGGCTTGTCCTGAGCACTCATTTACCCTACCCAATCAAGTCACTATCTTCCTGCTCTGGGATTAGGCTAGGATAAGCTGTTGTAGAGCACCAGACAAGCCTGAGAAGTGTACCTCTCACCTTCATCCAAGAAGCTTTTTGTAAAATATCTAGAGATTATTACAAAGTTCCACAACTGGTGAAACAGAGAGAATACATGTCTGTGAGGTGTCCAGCCTTAAGTGACACATATGCAATGCAACTTCTACACCTAAATCTCGGAGAACATCACAGAACGGGTGCAGAAAAAATATCAATGCAGCTCT
>NW_008350038.1:830-1252 GCF_000622305.1 Nannospalax galili
CACAATACTGGGGTGGCAGAGACAGGCAGATCCCTGGCGCTTGTAGGCCAACCAGCCCAGTCAAATCAATGAGCTCTAGGTTTAGTGAGAGACCCTGCTTCGAAAAATGACAAGATGGACCGTGATTGAGGAAGACACCCAATGCTGACCTCTGGCCTCCATGTGCACATGCGCGCACACACACACACACACACATGCACACACCCATACAAACACATCTGTACAATATAAATGAAAAATGCATGGCCCTTTGTTGGGAAACCCTGCTGTTAGGGGTTTTAGTTCTCCATGTCTAGATAGCCCTGAGGGGCTCGGCACCAAATGAAAGGAGTCCCCTTTTCAGCAGGGGGCCTCCTGCTCTCTTCCTGGCCCACTTGGAAAGTGCCACCAAGCACGGATGCCTGACCTTATCTAAAAATATA
>NW_008350039.1:0-664 GCF_000622305.1 Nannospalax galili
AGAAGAAGCATTTCATTACAGCTTTAACATACTCGTTAACAGTTTCCAGAGTAAAGATACATCTCGTTCAGAAGTGGCTATAAAATTTTTAGGTTCACTGTTGAATTAATACAGTTATACAATATTGAACTCAATATAATCCCTGTAAGACATAAAATTGAATGAGTTTTTAACCTTTAAAAAAGATCTCCATTTCATTTTAAAATAAACTGTTTTTGCTCGTAACACTGATATGTTGGTGCATGCATCTCTAATCTGTACGTATCTGATTACTACTAGTCATAATCAGTTGCACTATGATCCTTGGCACCTGTGTATGTCTATAAAGTCATCGGGTAGATTTCAATGGTAATGTTTATCACCTCTACTAATTAACATGACGTAAATTTTTATGCTTCCTCCTCAAATTCATTTTTTAAAGTTTGACTTTTGTGTGTGTGTGTGCATATCACACAGAACATCCGAAACCATCTTATTCAACTGTACACCCACTTGCCATATGGCACCCTCCCATGAGCCTCCCTCCCCCGACTAGAGCCCTTCTACTCTGATATCCCTGCTACTGCCTGCTGTGATGTCGTCACCCCCAGCCGTTCCCCACTTCTTGTCCAATTGGTGAATCTAGTCAGCCTATCTAGAGGTCTTTCTTTTAGGAAGGTCAGCT
>NW_008350040.1:0-237 GCF_000622305.1 Nannospalax galili
TCCACAGGAATTCAGCAAGCTTCAATTCCTGCTGGCTGTATAGAGCAAGTCCGCTTATGTGCATTATAGGCCTGGGACCACCTAACCCCCTTGTCCACCGGGACTGGAGAGACCTCTTCATTAACCTTTTTAAAACAAAAACCAACTGAGGCTCTTCCAGACTTCATACCAAGAGTGCAGGCCAGCTCAGATAGAAAAATAACAGATCCTGCAGCCAAAGCAATGCTTTTAAACAGC
>NW_008350041.1:0-460 GCF_000622305.1 Nannospalax galili
GAAGGAGTGGGAGGCTGCAGAGAGTCATGGGAACTGAGGCTGGAGAAACCAACAGGGCTCAAGTCATCTAAGTCACGGTGCTCCATTTAAGAAACTCGTACTTTTCCCTAGAAACTTAAGGGGGTTTGTCTTAATTAGGCAGTTTCTAGTCTATGAAACTTTTATATAGGATGAAGAAGAAATAGATATGAGAGAGTGGAAGTAGCCCTGTAGAAAATCCAAGGGGTTACTTAAGATTGTAGGATCTTCATTTTTTACCTCAATACAGACTGTAACAGCAAATAGCTATGTGTTTAAGTTCGCAATCATTCAAGAGTTCTCCTATATAGAGATAGCTCAGAGTCAGGATCACAAGTCTAACATTTATATAATGGGAATTTGAATTTGATGACCTCTTGAATAGCTCAATATCTAAAATCCATAATTCTGAATTTCAGGTTGTTTCTGAGGTGAATTAACC
>NW_008350042.1:0-245 GCF_000622305.1 Nannospalax galili
CCCGAACCAGAACCCGAACCCTAACCCTAACACTTACCCGAACCCGAACCCTAACGCTAACACTAACACTAACCCTAACCCATACCCGAACCCGATCCCTAACCCTAACCCGAACACTAACACTAACCCGAACCCGAACCCGACCCATAACCCTAACCCTAACCCTAAACCTAAACCGAACCCGAACCTGAGCAATAACCCTAACCCTAACACTAACCCTAACCCGAACCCGAACCCGAACCCGA
>NW_008350043.1:0-486 GCF_000622305.1 Nannospalax galili
CCTTGTGCCATCACAATGCACCATTCTGTCATTAAAATGATCCGTTGTTTCTTGACCATACTCAATATGGAAACACGGTGTTCAATATCCCCTTAGACTCCACCAAACTGACATCACAATTCTCCAATGTGTCATCACAATACTCCAAAGAGACATCACAATGCTCCAATGCGCCTTCATTAAGGCCCCATGTGCCATTATATTGCTCCAATGTGCCATCACAATGTTACAATATGAATTCACAAGATTCCATTTTGCCATTACAATGCTCTTTTGGCCATCACAAATCACCATTGTGTCATTACAATGATCCATTTTGTTGTCACCATACTAAATATGCCAACACGGTGCTCAATGCCCCCTCACAAGTCCCCAGTGTGACATTACAAATGACCCAATGTGTCATCACAATGCTCCAATGTGACATCACAATGTTGCAAAATGACATCACAATGCTCCAATGTGCCAGCACTATGGCCCCATGTG
>NW_008350044.1:0-478 GCF_000622305.1 Nannospalax galili
ATTTCTGGCGAGAAAGTTCAGTTTTGTTGGAGAGATTCTAGGCTATCAGTCACGAATGTCACTGCTTGTTTCAGCTTGTCTCAGCCAAGGCAGGATCAGGTGCAGCTTGTCATAGCAATGCCTCCAGCATCCAGTGTAAGTTCGATTTCTGTCAGCAGGGGGAAGAAGATTTTTTCTCTGCTGGCATCTGTGTAGGAGAAAAGGCTTCTTATACCTGGAAGTACTAGTACACAAAGGTGGGCAAGAAATCAACACAGTTTTGGGCTGAAAATGTAAATTGAATAGTTAGCCAGTTGTTTGAATCCACTTAGATGAGAGTCAGTGAAATCCCTTTTTGTTCCTTGGTAGAGAAGGGTGGTAACTGGTACTGATTTCAGTAGAAACCTATTGCTGGATGCACAAAAGAAAACAATTAGACATTGGGGTAGGTGGGAAGAAAGTTAAACTTGTTCCAGGATATAGTATCTTATCTGGTATA
>NW_008350044.1:2447-2966 GCF_000622305.1 Nannospalax galili
AGCCCCATGAGGGGGGAGGCTTGGTGGCACAGCTGCCTTTTTTAGTCTCCTGATGGGAGATGAAGGAAAGAAAAGATTTTTGCTTCTCTCCTGGTGGGAGAGGTACTCACGAATCCTGCGTTTCCGAGGGTACCAGCTCCTAGCTGGCATGAGGTTCAGAGGGTCCCACGTTGTGGCACCAGATATGGGGGTGTGGGATCTCGGGGCACCAGCTGCTGGGCGTGGCGCTGGTCTCCCACACACTGCTGGAGTGTGGTATGGTGCAGGTCTGTGCTGCTGGAGGGTCCCTGCTTCACCGCGTCGCTGTGGGTCTCTGCTACCAGTGCTGGCCCAGTCGCATACCGTTTCAATTCCACCCGTTCACTCTCTCTCAAGTTCAGGACCTGCTGGCCATCAGGTCACGAGGGGAGGTGCGAGAAACGGCGAAAGCTAGGTGTCTGCGAGTCTGTGATGGAAAGACAGCTCTTCCTGGGAAGGCTGGATCATAGGCAGTGAGACAAGACTCAGCTCAGTCAGACT
>NW_008350045.1:0-220 GCF_000622305.1 Nannospalax galili
TAAAGAGGGGCTGGAGAGGTGGCTAAGGGGTTAAGAGTTCTTGCTGCTCTTGCAGAGGACCCAGGTTAAGTTCCCAGCACCCACATGGCAGTTCACAACCCCCTGTACCTCCAATTCTAGGGGATCAGAAGAGCAGGAAAGAATACTGAGAAACGCTTTCACCCATGATTGGGGGCTCTATTTATTAGTATGGAAGGCATGAAACTCAACCACAGGAGAA
>NW_008350046.1:0-719 GCF_000622305.1 Nannospalax galili
TGATCTTGAACATCAGAAGACAGGTCCCACACCAACTTCGGTGCTGTGGCTGCTTCACAAACTTCCAATCCATTTGGTAGACACACAGATAAAGCACTGCCAACCATACAGGTATAGTAGAGATAGTCTAGAGAGAGTGAGAGACCTTGCCAAGGTAAGTGAAGCCAACAGAGGACACAGGTACTCAAAGGAGGAAATGGCCTAATGAGGACAACTCTGTGGGATTCAGACACATATCCAGTATAGGCTCAGCCACAGCATCAACCACTGCAAAGACAAGAGTTCACAACTTCACCTCACCTTCCATTCTGTGTAACTGATAGTCTCCAATTTTCAAGCATCAGAAAGATGTTCCAATCCATTGCCTTTTAAGTTCTGCTTTTCTTTGCTCTTGATACCCACTTAATGGTATTTTCTCTTCAGTCCTTATTTTGTTTCCTCTGTTTTGATATATGTGTATATATGTATTTGTGTGTGCATTTATGTGTATAAGTGTGGGTGTACATGCATGTATACTGTAGAGGTCAACAGTTACCTTACTCTGTGGCTCCCCAACTTTCTTTCTTTTTCCCTTTCTTTCTTTCTTTCTTCCTTTCTTTCTTTCTTTCTTTCTTTTCCTTCCTTCCTTCCTTCCTTCCTCTTTCTTATTCATTTTGTTCATTGAATAATATATACATATAAATATATTTAGGCCCCCTGCCCTATCTGCCTCCCACCAT
>NW_008350047.1:0-409 GCF_000622305.1 Nannospalax galili
TGCTTTACTTGCAGATGGAAGTGCATGAGCTGCCTAGAGTATTTTCTCTCGCTTGCTCTTGTCCTTGTGTGTGTGTGTGTGTGTGCGTGTGTGTGTATGTGTGTGTGCATGTGTGTGTGTGTGGTGTGTGTATGTGTGTGGTGTGTGTATGTGGTGTGTGTATATGTGTGTGTATGTGTGTGTAGTGTGTGTGTGTATATGTGTGTGTGTGTATGTGTGTGTGTGTGTGTATGGGCGTGCACCCATGTGCATGTGCAAGTGGAGGTCAGAGGTTAACCTGATGTCATATTTTAGGAACCGCGCACCTTACTTTTTGACAGGGTGACACAATGTCACCTGGTTCTTGCCATGTAGGTTCGGCTGGCCAACGTGCCTTAGGGATCCACCTATTTCCGCATCCTTAGTACTG
>NW_008350048.1:0-1340 GCF_000622305.1 Nannospalax galili
CTGCAGTTAAGTGAGGTGCAAGCCTATGTGACTATTCAACAGTCGTGAGGATTTTTCTGCAATACGGGTCCTGAGTTAAACATCAAACAATAATCCCAAGTAAAATTGAAGCCTCTGGGTCCAATTTTTACCAGGAAAGAGTAACATTGAGTTGTTGCTATGTGCAGGAGTGTAACTCAGCTCCCATTTGGGACCAACGGACATCAAGAGAGATGTATGCTATCCAAACAACCAGCTGACTAGGGAGAAACAGCACAATGAGTCACTGAGTAGGGGTGATGTTGGGTAGAGTTTGAAGAAGTACACTATCTGGAACCATGTTTCACCTCAATTAAAGGTGAGTATGTGAAACAAAATTGGGAAGGGCTATTTATTTTGGGGAGCTTCAAGAAGTGGCTCTTTTCTCTAAAGAGGCATTCTTTGCTTTACTGGCATGTTCCACCCTACACCAAGGTATGAGTTGGTACATTCTGATGTTTGCCCTACATCCTGGTCTCTCACACAGGGCAGCCCTCAACTCTGAATCCAGATTGGTCAGAGGCAGTGCTTTGTGATGTGTCAGCAGTGCTTAGCTACTGTTGCCTCAGAAGGACTTCACTGGCCAATCAGGGATGAAGGGCGTGGCCCTGCATTGTTCTGGGAGGGTAGAATTGTAGGCGACTCAGAGCCCAAGGCCAGACCCATAGGAAGACTCCCTGTGGAGCACATCGAGGCAGCTCCAACAGAGACCCAATAACCTCCAGCGCCCAGGAAATGGAAGTGGAGGAAACTCCCTTTTTGGAAAATGCAAAGGCTACTGGCAACACCGAAGAACGAGAATCCGAAAAGGAGGAACACATGAGAGGACCAGCGATAAGCATTCCCTCCTCTTCTTCAGCAATTTCCCCTCCCTTAGGACCCTGCCCATTCCCACCTTGGCAAGAATTTCCTCCCTAACCCACACCCCTTCTTACTACGGTTCCTTCGTGTGCGAATCTCTTCCTCTCCCACTGTAATAACCTTGTGGCCTCATTCTGTTATCTGTCAAACGCCCCCCAAGCCCACCAGGCTTGGGTCTTCAACAAGAAGGACACTCAGGCCAAAGTCTGAAGTCATGCGAGGAATTTATTGAAAGGAAGGCAGGTACAGTTCAAAGAGAGATCTCCAGAGGGAACTGAACTGGGGGGTCCCCCAGGTCCTTTTTGTCTGAATCGGAGTTGGGCTTACCTAGGTGAATTTTCCTAACAGAAAGAAAAAAGTTACTATGGATACAGCACGAAGCTGCAGCTTCCAGTGCACGCAGACCGAATCGAAACTAACTTTCTAGAAGACCTGATTTATCATACAGGTACAGCCTGTCA
>NW_008350049.1:0-297 GCF_000622305.1 Nannospalax galili
TTTTTTGTGTGTGTATATCACACAGAACATCCCAAACCATCTCATTTGACTTTACACCCACTTCCCAGCTAGCACCCTCCCATAGCCTTCCTCCCCCAACTAGAGCCCTTATACTCTGATATCCCTGCTACTGTCTGCTGTGTTGTTGGCACCCCCAGCCATTCCCCACTACTTGCCCTTCTGGTGAAACTAGTCAGCCTATCTAGAGGTCTTCGTTTTAAGAGGGCCAGCTGTTCCTCATCTAGCAGTAATCAGTTGTCAGTATTCCTTTAGATGAGATTGGGGTCTGCTGTTCAT
>NW_008350050.1:0-328 GCF_000622305.1 Nannospalax galili
GGTGTCAACTAGGGGACTGCAGAATTCCACTTCACGGTGTCAACTAGGGGACTGAAGAATTCCACTGCATGGTGTCAACTAGGGGACTGAAGAATTCCACTGCACGGTGTCAACTAGGGGACTACAGTATTCCACTGCACAGTGTCAACTAGAGGACTACAGTATTCCCCTGCACGGTGTCAACTAGAGGACTGCAGTATTCATCTGCATGGTGTCAACTAGGGGACTGAAGAATTCCACTGCACGGTGTCAACTAGAGCACTGCAGTATTCCCCTACACGGTGTCAACTAGAGGACTGCAGTATTCATCTGCATGGTGTCAACTAGA
>NW_008350051.1:0-578 GCF_000622305.1 Nannospalax galili
GAAGAGCCTGGACCAAAGTATTCCCAGTGTTAAATGACCACAGATGCCCCATAATTCTATACACAGCAAAAATGTCTATTATAGTTGAAGGGGAAAGAAACATCTTCCATGACATAAATAGGCTGAAAGAATTCATGTCCACAAAACCAGCCCTTCAGAGTTCTTGAAGCAATACAAAGAGCTGAAGAAAGGAACTGTACCCAACGGCAACAGAAAGAAACTTAATGAAGGTATAACTCTGGAAATGCACAGTAACACTAAGAATGTGAACAGAAATCAAAACGACAGGAATCAATACACATCTTTCATTAATAACTTTAAATATCAATGGACTGAACTCCCCAGTCAAAAGACACAGGCCATGTGAATGGATTATGAAACAAAGCCTATCTTTTTGTTGTCTGCAAGAAAACCATCTCACTTTCAAGGACAGATATTAAAGTGAAAGGATGGAAAAAAATATACCAAGCAAATGGTACCAAGAAAAAAGCAGGTGTTGCAATTCTAATACCTGACAAAATAGACTTTAAACTAAAACTAATCAGAAGAGATAAAGAGGACCACTTCATTCTGATCAA
>NW_008350051.1:698-782 GCF_000622305.1 Nannospalax galili
GACTGTCTCCATTAATAGGTCAACAGGGCATAAAGTTAACAGAGAGACATCTGAATTAAACAGTACCATATATCAAATGGACTT
>NW_008350052.1:0-342 GCF_000622305.1 Nannospalax galili
TGTTCCATTGTGACATCACAATGCGCCATTGTGTCATTACAATGATCCATTTTGTTGTCATAATGCTGAATATGCAAAAATGGTGCTCAATATCCTCTCAGAAAACCCAAATGTAACAACACAATGCTACAATGTGACATCACAATACCACAATATGACATCATAATACTACAATGACATCACAATGCTGCAATGGGCCAACACCATAGCCACATGTGCCATTATATTGCTCCAATAAGCCACACTATGGCCCCATGTCCTAAAACTGTCCCACAATATGACATCACAGTTCTCCAATGTGACATCACAATGATCCAATGTGCCAACACTGTGGCCCCATGT
>NW_008350053.1:0-285 GCF_000622305.1 Nannospalax galili
CTTCTTCAATTTATTTAATCTTAACAATATCAATTGAATAGAATAAAATTACTGCAGTTTCCCTTTTCAAAACAGGGCTGGAGAAATGGCTCAGTGGTTAAGAGAACTGGCTGCTTGTAGAGGACCCGGGTTCAATTCCCAGCACCCATATGGTAACTAACAACTATCTGTAACTCCAGTTCCAGGGGAATTTGACATCGTCTTCTGACCTCCTTGGGCACTGCATGATGCAGGTGAAATTACATACATGCAGGCAATACACACATACACATAAACTAAAAATAA
>NW_008350054.1:0-495 GCF_000622305.1 Nannospalax galili
GGAAAGAAAGAAAGAAGGAAGGAAGGAAAGAAAGAAAGAGAAAGAAAGAAAACAGAAAAAAAGTGATGGGGAGATATGGGAGCTATCAGAGGGGAGGGAGAGGGTGTGGATTTGATCAAAATACCTTATACATATATGAAATTCTCAATAGTTTTTTTTTAAGTTAAAAAAAATTCAGTGGTAGATTATTTTCCCACCATGAGGCCATAAGTTCAATTTCCCATTACTTGGGTGGAACACCCTAAGGGTAATTACTATATTACTGCTTTTATTATTTGGACATTTTCCATTGAAATTTAAAAATAATATTTTTAGTGAATGTGCAATTTAACTAGAACAAAAAAATTCAGTTCAAGGAATGTGATGATGCTATTATCCCGGAGAAGTGGGCTTATGTCAAAGATTTGAAATTTCATCTACAATGTAATCCATGACTAATCCTACAAAAAAAACTGTTCCAAAATTTTTGCACTTCAAGATTCTCCATGATATAAT
>NW_008350055.1:0-962 GCF_000622305.1 Nannospalax galili
GGCCTTTGAAAAAAAATCAACATACATTTATGTTCAAAATCCTAGAGGGAATTGGACTGGAGAGAACATAATTAAAGCCATATAAAGCCCACACAATACATCATTCTAAATGGAGAAAAACCAAGCATTCCCATTAAAATAAGGAGCCAGGCAGCGCTGTCCACTCTCTCCACTCCTTTATAACATAGTGCTTGAAACTCTTGCAAGAGCAATAAGACAAGAGAATGAAATTAAAGGAGTAATAATTGGAAAAGAGATCAAATTATTCCTTTTTGCAGATGATATGATATTATACCTCCTAGGAGACACCAAATATTCCACCAAGAAACTCCTAGAAGTTATGAACACATTCAGTAAAGTGTCAGGTAACAAAATTAATCTACAAAAGCCTGTAGCCTTTCTATACACCAATAACAAGCAATCAGAGAAGGAAAATCTTGGACTAAACCTGACCAAAGACATTAAAGATTTCCATGATGAAAATTTTTAATCGTTAAAGAAAGAGGTTGAGGAAGATATCGAACCTTTAAAGAAAGAGATTGAGGAAGGCATCAGAAGGTGGAAGGACCACTCATGCTCATGGATTGGAAAAATTATTATTGTAAAAACGACCATCCTACCAAAAGCCATTTATATATTCAATGCAATGCCAATAAAAATCCCCAGGACATTCTTCACAGAGTTGGAGAAAACATCCTAAGATTAATATGGAAGCGCAAAAGGCCTCAGAGAGCCAAAGCAACCCTGAGCACTAAGAGCAATGCTGGGCTTTAAACTCTAATGCCAGACTTTAAACTCTAATATAGAGCTATAGTCATAAAAACAACATGGTAATGGCAAAAAAAGTAGACCCGTAAATCAAGGGAACAAAATTGAAGACCCAAATATGAGTACACTTAATTTCAGCCGCTTGATATTTGACAAAGTGGCCAAGAACACTGACTGGTGGAAAGACAGCAAAT
>NW_008350056.1:0-309 GCF_000622305.1 Nannospalax galili
GTATGGTGCAATTAGGGGAAGCTCATCACCATGTGGAGGGAGGCAGGATGGCCTGTGGGGGGGGTCTGTTAGGCCGTCTCCTGGGTTCTCAGGCCCTCTGGTAGTTGGAGGCCAGAGGGAGGACAGAACCCTGCACTCTGGTGGTTTGCTGAGCCCTGAGCAGCTACCCTGATGGAGGTCTGAACCCACCCTCTCAGGCTGTCTGCTAGGATCTCCGCATACGTGTTTTTATACGTATGAAATTCAACCAAATTGCCTCCAGAAGAAAGTTTCTATTCTTTCCTTTTTCACCAAAACATGGCAGTTTTT
>NW_008350057.1:0-122 GCF_000622305.1 Nannospalax galili
ATAAGCATGTTGTTGTCACATCTGCTAAACCCTTTACCAAAGATGAGGAAAAAACACTAAAATGTGTATTGAAAACAGCCAAGGCCAGTAGAAAGAAGCAAAACAGTCTTATCTGTTTTCAA
>NW_008350057.1:249-809 GCF_000622305.1 Nannospalax galili
GGCTTGTTTTAGATCCTTAATTCCTTAAAGACAGAAAGTCAAAAAGCTAACCAACACACAGTAGGTGATTAATCAGCTGAATGGAATCTCCTAAAATCTCCCAAGAGCCAATCTGAAGACAAAACCTACCAGCAGTGATTTAAAACATTTAAAAACATTTAGAAAGGGGATAACTCTTAGGTACACCAATGATTATAAGGCAACACCATAGGCCTCAGAAAAAATTGACGGAGGAGAGAACTGGTACTTGGGAATCCAAAACAAGCCAAAGGCTGGGCTCTCCTTGAGAAAAGAAACTGACAGTCTCCAACTATGTCTTTCAAAATTACTGGCACAGTGCATCAAGGCAGCTTTCCTCACTGAGTGTAAATTGCATTCTACATGTCTGAGAAGCCCTCAAGCCAAATTGCCCAGAGCTACTTTTTATGAAGCCAAGATTAAAATTTTGGCACTGCTCTGAGGATCCAAGGGATTTCAGAAATGTCTTTTAACCTAATTAACAACTGTGACATTTCTAACCCTCTCTTGAATTAGTTAAAATTAATTAACTTTAAAAAAAA
>NW_008350058.1:0-256 GCF_000622305.1 Nannospalax galili
GCTGGGCTCTCTTCGGGCCCCTGTCTGACATCATAGACCTTAGACATACTGACGGGTTTTCGAGCTGCCATTTTTGAGACCCACTAACAGAGTCTGGCAGTAGACCAGGAGCCTCTCCTTACCTTCTGCCATGTTGTAGTCCCAGTTAGGATGGCTAGGGGGAAAGCTGGCATTAATGATTGCTGGGTCTGTGGTAGGGTCCCCGGTGGGGCCCAGAACCAATTTGTGGGCTGCCTCCAGGATCCTGTTTCGCTCC
>NW_008350059.1:0-340 GCF_000622305.1 Nannospalax galili
ATATCATGTCATCTGCAAAAAGGGATAATTTGAACTCTTCTTTTTTCTTTTCTTTCTTTTTTCTGGTCTTCTTGAGACATGGTCTCCCTGTGACCCCAGCTGTCCTGGATTCACTATGCAGACCAGGCTGGCCTTGAACTCACAGAGATCTGCCTGCCTCTTCCTCCTAAGTGCTGGGATTAAAGGTGTGTGCCACCATGCCTGGATGATTTCTTCTTTTCCAATTACTACTCCTTTAATTTTCTTCTCTTGTGTTATTGCTCTTGCCATAGTTTCAAGCACTATTTTTAAAAAGGAATGGAGATAGTGTACATTCTTGTCTGATTCCTGATTTTAATGG
>NW_008350060.1:0-1591 GCF_000622305.1 Nannospalax galili
ACCTTGCTTCTTCCCTCACAGGTTTTTTTACATGTCTTGAATATGCTGATTACAGTTGCAGCCTACTGTCTAGGGTACTCAGTCTAAAATAATATATAAATATCTATTCTTATGAGATATCTCTGAATTCTAACTAATTCTTATATAATGATGTATACAAGCACAACATTTGAATGAGTGGATAGATATGCCATGAATGGAACTTGAAGTGTATCACATAATCCCACACAATGTTTTAAAATCCATGAAGCATTATTTTTTAAGAACAGAATCGTTCATACAGACCCAACACCACATAAGCCAGGCATGGTGGCACATGCTTAAAATCTTGGCACTTAGAATGTTGATAGAGGAACATCATGATTTCTAGGCTACCCTTATGAACTAGCATGAACCAAATGAGATCCAGTCTGAAGAACAAATAAGACTAAAAAGTAGGTAAGTAAGGGAAGAGAAAAAAGGAAGAAAAATGAAGAAAATGAAAAAAAGTTTACTTCTCTTAACCAGTTGTTCTTAGGTAAGTGAAATTATTTAAGCAGTAATTCCATTTCCTAGGTCACAAAATCAGTATGTCCCTAGATAAGAGCTCTGTGTCATGAAGTGAATGATACATTCATAGGAAAATATCCCTGTGCACTTAAATTGCACAGATTAAAAAAACACGAATCATAAATTTCTTCCACCTTTCTGTTTCATATATCTGCCTCATGAATTTTTATTCTGCACTAGAGGAATTGTTAAGTCACATTTCCACCATTGTGATTCAGTATGTGAGAGAATAAGTTTAAAAGAGGAAAGACTCCTACAATTCAGTTTCACAAGCTAAACTATGGACAATTGTTCAACTGCTGATTTGAAATATGGTAGAGATGGTGGAGGAAAGATGCTCTTTTCATGGGAGAGAAAGAGATAAGATAGATAGATCGATAGACAGACAGATAGATAGATAGATAGATACATAGATACTAGATAGATGATAGATAATAGACATATAGATAGATGATAAATGATAGATAGATAGATGATAGATGATAGATTAGATAGATTAGATAGATAGATAGATAGATAGATAGACAGATAGACAGATACATAGATACATAGATACATAGATATAGATAGATGATAGGATTCAAAGACACATGACAGTGACCTATTATCTCTGAAGAGACTTCACATACTAATGAAAACAAACTGTGAATATGTCTATGCACTAATCCTTACATTAGTAAAGAACCAGCTTGATCCAATTGCTTATCAATGAATTAGCTACACTAGGTAATGAACAAACCTCCAATTGATGAGGCTTTAGAGACAGTTCATATCAAAGATCTAACAGTCAATAGTCAATATGTGGGGAAGGGGAGTTATTACTGGAATAAACCATGTACCTAAAATGTATTCATTTATGGAATCCTGTAAACAACTATACGTCCTTCTCTCAAGATCTTCACCTTGTTTACAACCTACATATTGGAAAAAGTCATGGGGTATTCACAGGAGTTTGAATCTATGGGGCCTCTAATGATTAAATCCATTGTCTCCAAAACTATGAGCTAAGTAATCCCCATTTCCTCAGGAGCTCTCCAGGCTT
>NW_008350060.1:3209-4786 GCF_000622305.1 Nannospalax galili
TTTCTAGCAATTTCAGTGTTGCAGATTTGACATTGATCCATTTGTGCATGGTGATAGACATAGGTACAATTTTGTAGTTCTACATGTAGACATCGACTTTTCCCAGTATTTTTTGTTGAAGATGCTCTCTTATCTCCAATATATCTTTGTTTAAACTTTGTAACTAGCAAGTGGCTATAATAATATGCATTCCTGTTTTGGTCTTCAGTTTGGATTTTCTATAGATTTGCATATCTGTTTTATGCCAGTAGCATGTTGCTTTTATTAGTCTTATTCTGTAATATTGTTTGAAATGTGGTGTGGTAATCTGTCCAACATTGATCTTTTAAATTGGTTACCTTTCAATTGCTGTGATAAGACACCAAGGCAGCTTAAAGAAGGAAGGTTTATTTGAATTACAGTTACAGAGGGTCAGGAGTCCATAATTGCTGGGAGTCATGGCTGCAGATATTAGCCAGAGCAGGAAGCCAAACAACCACATCTTTAAACAGGCACAGGAAGCAGAAAGAGATAGGAAATCAGGAAAACTGGAAAGGCTTAAGAACTTTCAAGGTCTACTCCCAGGGACATGATGAGCTTCTTCCAGCAAGGTCACACTTCTGAAAACCTTCCAATTCAGTGTCACCAAATGGGCAGAAAATGTCCAAATTCTTGAAGCCTATGGGAACACTTATCCAACCCACCACACTGAGGATTGCTTCGGTTATCAGGGGTTTTTACTGCTTCCATATGAAATTTAGGATGTCCTTTTCTATATCAGTGACGAATACCAAGAGAATTGTACTGATGTTGCATTGAAAGTCTAAGTTGCTTTTGTTAGGATGGTCATTATATAGAAAGAGAAAGAAACACTGGATATTTCTAATCTCTCACAGTATATATTGCCTGGAAACTGGTAATCTGAAAACTACTCCTAAGGTTAGAAACATATGAGAATTCCTTCACATTCCTTCACACTTCTCTAAGTATCCTCATCATTTTCACCTCAGCTACCTTGGATCTATCCTGAATCTTCCCTGAGAGCTGAGCAGAAGGCCTGACTTCACATGAGAGGACAATGTTTAAAGGTTTTCCAGATTATAGGCCCCCAGTGAGTGTCCTACTCATGGAAGTAGAAAACTGTCCACCAGGCTGCACACCACGGAGTGCAGATAGGAAATCTGAGCTCCAAATCCTTTATCATAGAACCAGGTTTGGAATTATGGAGTCTTGTTAACATCCGAAGGGGCTGTGGCTGAGGATATCCTTGTGGCTTTTGGTGGAGCCAGTTTACATAGAGATATTCACACAAATACTTCCTTCCACAGCCACAGAGAGATGAAAACAACGCAGTAGGTTCCAGCAAAACATAAAAATGAAAATGCAACAATCTGAATATCATGCAACTCAATAAATGACAAGGAAGGTATTCCACTATTTATTACATAAACGTATGTCATTGCACAAATTGCATCCAAAGTATTTAAGCTTGTCCCAAGTGGCTAAATGACTAAAACACAGTCCATAGACATTTCTGTTTGATGTCTCACACACTGAGAGGGAATGTCAACTACAATCCTCATTCTTAAAAGTCTGTT
>NW_008350060.1:5583-7050 GCF_000622305.1 Nannospalax galili
CAGTTCAGGAGGGAGCCTGGCCCTTTTGCTAAAAGTTGTATCAGCGTCTGTGTGCTGACTATGAGAAAACAGTTTTACATGGAGTTATTTTCAAGGACGATAAATACCTATAAATTTAAGCTTGCCTGCTTTGAATAAGTTGAGATCTGTACAAGACAGGTCCTCCAGTGGTGGGATTTTCCCTCTGGATACCTTTCCTATTGTCACAGAGCAGCAGGGGAGGATTCTCCTTAGTGATACTGAACTCCTTAGTAATCACAGGTGTCGTCTTGGCACAAGACTTAACGCTCTCCTATTTTTAAATTTAATCTATCAAAAAAGTTAATCACCTTTTTAAATAATTAAGCTTAATTCAGATTCTTAGGTCAGAGGCAGAAAGAAGCGGATTCCTTGCAAAAATGTCATATGAATGGACAGAAGCCCAGTGCTTCGTAGAAACCTTGTTCTCCTTTGAGAAATCTTGAGCCAGATCTCCACTGACTTTTTCTCAGCAATACTGTCTTCCCACCATAGTGGTCCATTAGGTTCTGAACTCTTCTGCATTCCATTCATAAAACATTCCTGATGGTCCCAGAACTACATTATCATATTTATCACATGAACAGCACTTCTTCTCTGAAAAATTCTTGTCCTTTTTTTTTTTCCTATGGCTGTAATAAAAACCTCTGATGCAAGCAAGACAAAGGGTTTGTTTTATTCACAGATCTAAGTGATAGTTTGTCATGACTGGGTAGTCAAGTCATCAAAAGTTTTTCCACAGTCAAGCTGAGAACATTGAATGCATTCGTGTATGCAGTGTTCCCTTCAGTCACCTTATCTGTTTAAACAAGACAAACTATTTCTGATTCTTGCTCCAAATGGATCCAGACTCACCCTGTGCTCCTTGTAAGATCTCTGGAGTCTCCTGTCCAGAACAACTGAGTAACTTTTCCTTTGTATTAAGATCATTTTGTTTTGAAGATAGTACACCAGTTCCTTTACAGAATGAATTTTTTAAAAGTAGGTTTTCCTCTTATTTCATGTTAGGACTGAACAATTGTTTCTGATTTTCTAGGACTACAATAGCAAAGACTAAGAAAATATTGACTTGACAATCACTGACGAACTGTGCCATTATTGTGCATACTTTGAGGGAGATCGGTGCATCTTTGGCACCCTTCCTTCCTAGATCACTCTCATTGGTTTGTAGATGACCATTTTCTAAGATCTTCGATGGTTTTCCCCACAGTGTCTCTGAAACCCGATGTTTTCATTTTATAAGGATAGCAGAAAACCAGGATTAAGTCCTCTACATTCTCCTCACTTTAATAGTTTAAGTGGTTCCTTAAATGCTAGTTACACAACACTCAAGAAACTTCCGCAGTCACAGCACATGACATGAATATCTCCACTCACTTCCTGGTGTTCCTGTTACTTTAGATCCTATCTTAGAAAGGGTGGCAGTGGGGATTGCTTAAACCACTGTGG
>NW_008350061.1:0-497 GCF_000622305.1 Nannospalax galili
ATTCAATAAAATATATGTTAAAATAAAACAAAATATTCCAAAACATAAAAATGAACTGAGCTTCTTTAAGGGATTCCAGATGATGATTTTTACCTTTGGAAAGACTTTAGGGAATTTCCAGCCCATCTGTCCTTGCAGTGTTTGCTTGGCAGCAGATTTTCACAGCCACTGTGGTCAGGTTTCTGGTGCTTTCAGCTTGCCATACATGAGCCGAAGACAGGCAAATGGGAAGACAGCAAGTTAAGATGCTATAAAACTCAGAATTCTTACCATCTTTTAGTCATACTCTTGGAATAAATTCTTCTTGGGTTGTTATAGGATTTCATTAATTTCAAAGTTTTTGAAAAGTTGATTTGATTATTTTATTCAGGTTCCTTATTTTTTTATGTTAGAGCATACTCTTTTCCCCCAATGTGATTCTCAGAATTTACTTTCAATATACATTTCTCTATTGTAAATTTAAAGTTAGTTGAGCTCTATTTAAAGAGTGACATTTA
>NW_008350062.1:0-691 GCF_000622305.1 Nannospalax galili
AGCATTGCAATGACACATTAGGAGCTTTGTGAAATCACATTGGAGTATTGGAATGTCACATTGGGGGATTTTCTGGGGCCACTGAGCACCATCTTTGCTTATTGAACATGTTGAGGACACAGTGGATCATTGTAATGACACAATGGTGCATTGTGATTGCAAACTGAGCATTGTCATCGCACAATGGAACATTTTGAAATCATATTTTAACATTGTGGTGGCACATTGGAGCAATATAATGACACATGGGGCCATAGGGTTGGCACATTAGAGCATTTTGATGGCACATTAAACATTTCAATATCAAATTGGAGTACTGTGATGACACATTTTGACATTAGATTTGCACAATGAACATTGTGATAACACATTAGGGGCCTTGTTAGGGGACATTCAGCATTGTGATATCACCTTGAGCTTTTTTTTGGAGCATTGTCATGTCACATGGAGGCATTGTGATGAACCATTGGAACATTGTGATGTCACATTTGTAGATTGTGGGGGGACATTGAGCACTGTGTTTGCATATCGACCATGTTGATTACACAATGGATCATTGTAATGATACAATGGTGCACTGTGATTGCAAAGTGAGCATTGTGGTCGCACAATGGAACATTTTGAAGTCATATTGTAACATTGTCATGGCACATTGGAGCAATATAATGGCACATGGGGCCATAGTGTTGGC
>NW_008350062.1:2439-4001 GCF_000622305.1 Nannospalax galili
TAAACTTAACGCTACATGTAAACCTTGCCCTAACCCTAACCCAGAGTCTAAACTTAATACTAACCCTAAACAAAATCCTA
The DNA here is from genome assembly GCF_000622305.1 of Nannospalax galili. Taxonomy (NCBI): domain Eukaryota; kingdom Metazoa; phylum Chordata; class Mammalia; order Rodentia; family Spalacidae; genus Nannospalax; species Nannospalax galili. The sequence goes on from NW_008350062.1 coordinate 2,520, forward strand.
GGCCCAACCTAGACCCTAATCTTAATGGAATCCCTACAACTAAACCTAACCCTAAACCTAGCCCTAACCCTAAACGTAAACCTAAACCTAAGCCTAACCCTACATGTGGCCTTAAACCTAAGCTTGTGCCTGAACCTAAACCTAATACTAACCCTAAGTATAAAGCTAAACACCACCCTCAACCTCATGTACTACCTACTCTAACCCTAAACGTAGTCCAAGGTCTAAAACTAACCCTAAGCCTAGCTTTGACCTAACTGTAGACCTAACCCTAGCCCTAATATTAACTTTTGAACAAATGCTAAACTTTATACTAGCTCCAGCTCTAACCCTAGCACAAACCCTAACGCTGTCTAACCCTATTACTACAAATAAACCTATACTTAACCCTGGCCATAAGCATAATCCTATTGTAATCCTGAACCTACCTCTAAACCTAATCCTAACACTTAGCGTAATTCTAACACTTAACGTCATGCCAACCCTAAACACAGACTTAACCCTAACCCTAAGCAAAGCTTTAACACTAACCCTCATCAAAAACTAAGGCTAACCCTAAACATAACCTAATCCGAAACATAACCCCTGCCCTAATCCTAACCTACACTAAATCCTAACCCTAGTTCTATCAGTAACCCACCCTGAAACAAACCTACAATTAACACTAATTCTAACCCTAATATTAACTTTTGACTTATCGCTAACACTAACAGTAGCATAGCAATAATCCTAACCTACCCCTACCCCTAGCCCTCGCCCTAGCCCTAACTCTAACACTAACCCTAAATCTAGCAATTACCCTAACCCTAACCCTAAAGTTAGCCATAGCCTTTCCCCTCACCTAAGTCTACTCCTAAACCTAAGCCTAATACTAACACTAACCCTTGACCTAAACTAGGCCTAAACCTAGCCCTAGGATTATCTATAGCCCTTACAGGTTTAGGGCTAGGGCTAGTGTTAGGGTAAAATTTCATCTAGAGCTAGTGATAAGGTTACTGCTGGGGCAAGGCTTAAACCTTACCCTAAACCTAATCCTAACCCTTAACCTAAACAGTGTGAACATGAACGAAGCCTTAATGCTAACACTAAACCTTGCACTCACCATAAGCAAAACCTTAAAACTAAGCATAAACGTACATGTAACTATAGCTCTAAACCTGTCCTTATCTTAAACCCTAATCCCAACATTCAATATATTACCTAGATGCAACACTCACCCTAAACCATTTCAGAAACCTAGCCTTAAACCTAACCCTAACTATAACCATAATACTAATCCTAGACCTAGTCCTAACCATACCCTTATATTAAACTGAAACAATCCTAATACTAACCCTAGCCCTATTAATAAGCCCGACCCTATCCCTAGCCCTAAACCTACCCCTAACCCTAATATTATCATACTCCCAAGCCTAACCCTATAAATAAACCTAACCTCAAACCTAACACTAACGCAAACCCTAGCCCCGTTTGTAAAGCTAA
>NW_008350063.1:0-970 GCF_000622305.1 Nannospalax galili
TCCCTGGTGGTATGAAGAATCCAGACACCATCTGATACATGTTGCCAAACATGTGCTCACTCCAGGAGGATTTGAGCTGATGAACTCATGGGCAGGCTGGTGGAGAAGGACCTCTGAAGATGTGGGACTTTTAATGCTCTGGACTCAAGGGATCAGGATTTGGTTTTTTACCACTTAAAAATAAAATCACATACACAAAAGAGATCATACGGTAAGGTGCTAGGCTCCTATTGTTTCTAGGCTTACACCCTAAAACTCAGGGCCAAAAGGAAGAATTAAATGTGGTTTAACACAAACACACATGCACACAAACATGCATGCACTGTTTTTTAAATTAATCTAAATCATATCTGCAAAGGATTTTCAAACCCAAGTTGCCTAGGGTGAGAAAGTAAGGTTATGTAAATGAACTTCTGGGAAAGGAATTGAAGGCCACAGATGCATTATTAAGCTGGAAGCACATGACTGAGACCATTTCACCTTGCACTCAAGGTGCAGAGCAATCATAGGGCTCATCCCTATGTTGACTACAGGTCACATGTTTTCTTGCTGCCAACTCTCTTTCTTTGCTTTCTCTTTAGAATCTGTATTTTGGTTCCATCTTTAAAAAAGATGTGAGGTTTAACAGTCAACTGTGTATTCCTATAAAGACTGGCTGCTAAATTTCCTCTGAAAGAGGCCAGATTCATTAAATCTTCATATCAAGACCCCATTGATGGGCTGGGGAGATGGCTCAGTGGTTAAAGTACTTGCTAGGTTCACAGAACTCACACAAATGCCTGCGGGTATGGCAGCCCATTTATAATTCCAGCCTCAGAAGGCAAGGCAGAAACAGGAGATGCCAGAACAAGTTGGCTAGCAACACTAGCTGTATTTGCTAGCTCTGGGTTTGATTGAGAGCCCCTGCCTCAATGAATAGGTGGAAAACAATTGAGGATGATTCCCAACATCAACCTCAGGCCTCCCCATG
>NW_008350064.1:0-254 GCF_000622305.1 Nannospalax galili
ACGCCATTAAACCCGAAGATTGAGTTGTGGTGTGGCTCTGTAGCAGTGTACTTTCCCAGCATATCACAGGCCTAATGTCATTGCCACACTCCAGAAATGGAGACAGAGTGAAAGATGATTAGGTACATTAATAGATACATAGACAAATGGATGGATAGATGAATGGATGGATGGATCGAACATGGGTCATAGAGGTGATAAAGAGAAAGTTAGATCGATGTGAGATGCCTACATGATACATAAATGGATGACTG
>NW_008350065.1:0-267 GCF_000622305.1 Nannospalax galili
ATAGATGCAGAGAAGGCCTTTGAAAAATTCAACATGCTTTTATGTTTAAAGCCCTAGAGAGAATTGGACTGAAGGGAACATACCGCAACATAATTAAAGCCATATATAACAAACCCACAGCCAACATCATTCTAAATGGAGAAAAACTGGAAGCATTCCCATTGAAATCAGGAACAAGACAAGGTTGCTCACTATCCCCACTTCTCTTTAACATAGCACTTTAAACTCTTGCAAGAGCAATAAGACAAGAGAAGGAAATTAAAGGAG
>NW_008350066.1:0-444 GCF_000622305.1 Nannospalax galili
TGAATGATGAACTGAGTGCTTTTGTTAACAACATACCACGTAACTTTAACAAGTCACAGTTAGGGAATCTATAGCTCCTTGACTCCAGAGTCCTGAAGTGAAACAGGTCTGCTAAATTCTAACCACCATTTAGCTGTTAAACATGACACAGTCCAGAATAACACAGCCATTCTCCAAACATTTTCGAACCATTCTGCAAAACCAGCAGAATTCCAGATTGGCAAAAGGACAGAGTGAACTAGTGTGTAGATTCCCACTAGTCGGGTTTTGTCTATGCCTTATGTCATCTGAGCCTATAGCCACTTCAGGTGTTTGGACACTAGGTGCTGATTGAAATCCAGTTTGCATGTATTCAGCTGTAGACTCACAGGCAGGTAAAACAGGAGCGTGGTAGAAGACTGTGAGTCATCTGCTAATTTTCGTCAAGGACTGTTTCACGACTAT
>NW_008350067.1:0-252 GCF_000622305.1 Nannospalax galili
ATGTCATTAGCTATTAGGAAAATGCAAATTAAAACTACATTGAGATTTTATATTTACCAAGTCAGAATTGCTGAGTTCCAAAAAACAAACAAAAAATGTTTGCAAGATTTGGGGAAAGGGGAACACTTCTTCACTGCTGTGGGAGTGCAGAATGTTGCAGCTACTTTGGAAATCTGTGTGGAGATTCCTCAAAGAGGTAGAAATAGATTTACCACATGATTCAGCCAAACCACTTTTGTGCACATACCCAAA
>NW_008350067.1:418-553 GCF_000622305.1 Nannospalax galili
TTCATAGGTAAATGGATAGAACTGGAAACAATCATCATGAGTCAGGTAAACCAGACCCAGAAAAATGAACATTTTATGTTCTTGTTCATAATTGGATGCTAGCTTTAAATTTTTAGGTAGGTGTGTTTCAATTGG
>NW_008350068.1:0-1000 GCF_000622305.1 Nannospalax galili
TAAATTTCTTACTGTATGCTAAATGTGAATCCTTGAATTTCTAAACAAATATACCATACACCACTCATCAAAGAAACTTATTTTTGCACCATATGGAGGCTGTTACAGAGTGCCACAACTGGTTACACATGGAGAAGATGTATCTGAAAGATGCCTAGCCCTGAGCGGCACATCAACCATGGAACGTCAACACCTAAGGCTGTTAGAGCATAGTGGAATGGGGGGGGTAGAGAGACTACTAATACATTCCTCAACTTTTACTAGTGAAGCTTCCTCATAAAACAGAGCATGATGCACACAGAAGGCCATAACTGGCCCAAGTATAGAGAATAAAAGCCTACAGAGTGCATGTCCCTGGATAATACTCCCATTTTAAACCTCACCCACCTATGGTTTAGAGACCATTGTGGAAGAGGGGGTGGAGAGTGTAAGAGTCAGGATTGGTGCGTGAACATAAGGAAACAGTTTTCAGGTCTCTGGAAACTTGCTCATATGAACTTGCAACTATGGTGACAGCATGCACAAGACCCAAGCTGACTCAATAAGACAAAAACCAAGAATAGAATTGGGAAAATGGGCAGCAGGCCCCACCTTAACTGAGGACCTATTGGTAACTGATTACTGTGCAGTGATGGAGAGCTAATCTTTAAGAGAGTAACTCTAGATAGGCTGACTAGATTCTAGTGGATGAACTTGCATCGAGGGACATTTGGGTACAAACCTTAACCAAACAGACCTTAATATATATGACAGAATGACATATATGACAGAATGAAGGAAATCCATGGGTGGTGAGGGGGGTGTTCTGTGGTGTGCAGATGGGGAAGGAAGTCTAAATTTCATTAAGATATATTATATGAAATGCACAAAAGCGCAATAAAAATACACATAAAAATAAATATGTTAAATAAATATGAAATATTTTTAATTTTCCTCCTCTGTTGGTCTGTTGATGAGCATTTAAGTTGTTTTCACTTAGAAAATTTTATTAAATTTTTGC
>NW_008350069.1:0-885 GCF_000622305.1 Nannospalax galili
TATATTGAGCTTAGTAAAGACACAGTGGATCATTGTAATGAGAAAATGGTGAATTTTGATGGCACAATGGCATATTTTGAAGTCATATTGTAGCATTGTGATGGCATATTGGAACAATATAAGGGCACACAGTGTGACAGTTTTGAGACATTAGAGAATTACAATGTCACATTGGAGCACTGTGATATCACAATGGAACACTGTAAAGTCATATTTAAACATTGTAAGGGCACCATAGAGCATTGTGATGGTACATGGGGCCATAGTATTGGCACACTGGAGCATTGTGATGTCACATTGGAGCATTGTGAAGTCATACATGAACACTGTGATGTCACATTGGAGCAATGTAATGGAACATGACGTTGTGGTAGTGTTTGTACGTTGGAGCATTTTCATGTCACATTGGAGGAATTTGAAGTCACAATGGAACATTATGAAGTCGTATTGTAACATTAGGAATTCATATTGTAACACTGTGATGGCACTCTGGATCAATATAATTGCACATGGGGCCTTAATGTTGTCACATTGGAGTATTGTGATGTCACATTGGAGCTTTGTGATGACACATTAGAGCATTGTGACATCACATTGGTGAATTGTGAGGGGATATGGCACACCGTGTTTCCTCATTGAGTATGATCATGACACAAAGGATCATTGTAATGACAGAATGGTGCATTGTGATGGCACAATGAGCATTATGATGGCACAATGGAACAATTTGACAGCATATTGTTACATTGTGATGGCACATTTGAGGAGTATAATGGCACATGGGGCTAAAGTTTTGCACATCGAAGCATTGTGATGTCACAAAGGATCACAATAATATTACAATGGAATACTGTGAAGTCATACTGTAAAATTGTGAGGGCACCG
>NW_008350070.1:0-288 GCF_000622305.1 Nannospalax galili
GTGACCTTGGAAAGCAACCTGGGACAGTGAGGCTGTGTGAACGGCAGGTGCAAAGACCTTGAAGCATGTGCCCAGTGTTCGCAGGAGAGCGGAGAGGCTGTTCCAGAAAGCCCAAGGGATGTGTGGGAGGCTACCCAGCTTGTCATACCCCCAGGCCCTCAGGAGAGAGGGTGGACTGTATTCTAAGGGATGTGAAGCGGGGCTTCAGTGGGCCAAGTGAGGTGAAGGGGTCCAGCTGTACTTTACAGGTCTCTGCCTGCTGACAGGGAGGAGGCCGAGTGAGCTGGA
>NW_008350071.1:0-313 GCF_000622305.1 Nannospalax galili
TATGCAATTCTGGTTTCTGAGACATTTTCTTTGAGCAGATGGCTTTGAGAAATTTTTTTGGTTTAATTTTCAAGTACATTGTCTGTAAGGTAATTATTTTCTAATAAAATATATTTAATTTAAAATGAAATAAATCTAGTTTTAATCAATCAAGAACAAAGGAAAAATTAAGAAACAACAGTTTATCTGCTAAATTTCTAACCATGTGTTTATCTGCTCCCAAAATCTTAACAAAGCACATAGGAATAAAAATAAATTTTCTGCTGGGCATAGTGGTGCATGCCTATAGTCCCAGCACTTGGGAGGCAGAGGC
>NW_008350072.1:0-309 GCF_000622305.1 Nannospalax galili
CCGGGGCGGCTCCGGGCGCCCCCCAGCAGACCCCCATCATGGGCAGCCAGAGCTCCAAGGCTCCCCGGGGCGACGTGACCGCCGAGGAGGCCGCGGGCGCATCCCCCGCGAAGGCCAACGGACAGGTGGGTACGCTTGGCGCGGTGCCCCCGGCCCCTGGCTCGCGCCTCGCCCCCTCTGGGGCCTGGGCCCGGGGCCGCGCGCTTTGTCCGGCCCGGGACACGCGGCGCCCCCTCCCCCGCCCGGTCCCTTTGTTCTCGGCGCTGCAGCCCCCGCGGGCGAAGCGAGGGGAGGGGCGGGAGGGGGCGC
>NW_008350073.1:0-417 GCF_000622305.1 Nannospalax galili
TTTCATTTCTATTTGATTGATTTTAACCACAATTTTATTATCTCTTCTAATCTAGGTTTTGGGGGGGGTTCTTGCTTTTCTAAGGCTTTCAAGTGCATGATTAAGTTGTTAGTATGGAACTTCTCAAGCTATTTGATGTAGACGCCTAATGGTATAAACTCCAGTCTTAGGGCTGCCTTTCCTGTGTCCCATATATTTTGCTATACTGTGCTTTCATTTGTATTCTGTTCTGGGAATTTTTAAATTTACTTTTTGATCCAATTTTCATTCAGTAGTGTTTTTTAGATTCAACAGTTTGCCTACTTTTTCCCATTTCTCTTTTTGTCGTTGTGTGCAACTTTGTTCCTTTGTGGTCAGATAGGATAGAGGATGTTATATCAAACTTTTAAAATTTGTTGAATTGTGATGTCATAGTCA
>NW_008350074.1:0-437 GCF_000622305.1 Nannospalax galili
TCTTTCTTAATTTCTCTTTTTACCCATTTATCATTCAGGAGTGTGTTGTTTTCATGTGTTCATGTGGTGATTAGAGCTTCTTAGGGTGTTGATTGTAACCTTTATTGCATTGTGGTCTGATAGAATGCATGGAATTATTCCAATCTTTTTGTATTTGTAGAGGTTAGTTTTGTGCCCCAGTATATGTCGATTTTCGAGAAAGTTCCATGGGGCACTGAGAAAGTATGTCCTTTGGTGCTTGGGTGGAATACTTGGTAGATGTCTGTTAAGTCCATTTGATATATGGTATTGTTTAATTCAGATGTCTCTCTGTTTACTCTCTGCCCTGTTGACCTTTCTAATGGAGACGGTGGAAGTATTGAATCCCCTACTATTAATGAGTTGGCGTTAATCTGGATCTTAAAGTCCTGTAGTATTGTTTTTATGAAGTTGGGTGC
>NW_008350075.1:0-462 GCF_000622305.1 Nannospalax galili
TTCGTTTTCACTATTATAAACAGATTGTTAGAACTCCTGTTCTTTCTACGTAAAGAAAGCACTTAGATACACAATCGAGGCATGTTTTTCTAAAGCAAAGAGACTGACACTCATGGCAATACTCTTTTTCATACAATTCGTAGGAAACGGGTTTTAACACAAAATGCTTCTGTTAATTTGACTATTATAAACACGTTGTTAGAACTGCTGTTCTTTCTACAGAAATCAGGCATTTGATACACAACCGAGACATGTTTTTGTAAATCAAAGACACTGACACTCTTCGCAATACTCTTTATAATAAAATTCGTAGGAAACGGGTTTTAAAACAATATGCTTCTCTTCTTTCGTTTTCACTCTTATAAACACATTGTTAGTACTTCTGTCCTTTCCTCAGAAAAAAAGCAGTTCGATAAACAACCGACACATATTTTTCTAAACCAAAGAGACTGACACTCATGG
>NW_008350076.1:0-580 GCF_000622305.1 Nannospalax galili
TCACACTAAAGTTTGGTATAAGGAAAAACTACTTGGCTTAGGGAAACTCCCCCTTGAATAGAAAGATTTGCTAGTTCAGTAAAAAGCTGGTGGTGCATGACCTCTGAAGAAAAATTGCCTATTCTTTTACAGAGACTAAAAGCAATTCAAAAGCCCTTAAAGATAAATAGCAACAAAATAATAAAGGATACTGAAATGAAGAAAATAATCATATGACTCAAAGAATACAAACCGTTCAGGAAGAAATAACAAAACACAGAGGAGAAAGATATATTGGAAAATTGGTCAGACAATAAATAAAAAGAGCTGGTTATTTCTGTTCCCATGAGAAAAATAATTTTCTCAAATGTGCACGCCAACCTGTAAATATTAAAATCAAAGAATTAAAGGGAAAATGGGGAAAGGCTGTATTAAACGTCTATGGTAAAACAGAAACTGCAAGGCTACAGATAAAACAATAAAGACATTGCTTGGCTGTGTTAAGAAATGTTTAATCATTGTACTTTGTACTTTCCTTTTACTGTGATTGTTGAAAAATTTGTATACTGAGAAATATTGTGCAAATTCATGGTTTGATTTA
>NW_008350077.1:0-819 GCF_000622305.1 Nannospalax galili
AAACAAGCAAAGAAACAAAAGGATGAGATAAACACTCATGGGGAAATAAACAAAAGAAGTACTGGGAAATGCAATGTCAGAGATATGATGATAAGCACAAGGATGATGGATGAGAACCAGACACATCAAAACAAGGTGTGGAAAGAGTGGAGACAGATGTGTAGCAGGAAAAGGCAGACAAGTTCCAAATGTACTGGACTGAGTCCTCCACACTGGAATAAGGAACATCTGAGCATCTAGAAATGGCCCTCCCTCCATATCGGCATGCAAATTCTCTTCCTATTCAAAACTGAGCAAGCTTGCAAGGCCTATGTGAAAAGAGAGGTGTTTTCACTTGGTAATTTACACCTTCCATGAAAACAAATATCTGGTACCTTATAAACAAAAGAAAAAAAGAATGCTACCAATCCTCATACCAAATGAGGACTGTTGTAAACACAATATCTTGTTACAAATATTGATATGAAAAATGAAGCAATGTTCGTAAATAGAATGGACCTTGTTTGGTCGCCGACATCTGGGTTCCTATCACTTGGAAGCTGAGGGTGGATTAGAGAAGATTGAGGTGAGGTTATGCAATTTCTGAGCCATGTAAGAAACAAGCAAAGAAACAAGTAAGGATGAGATAAACACTCATGGGGAAATAAACCAAAGAATATTGGGAAATGCAATGTCAGAGATATGATGATAAACACAAGGATGATGGATGAGAACCAGACACATCAACACAAGGTGTGTAAAGAGTGGGGACAGATGTGTAGCAGGAAGAGGCAGACAAGTTCCAAATGCACTGTATTGAATGACCATCAGAGAACACAG
>NW_008350078.1:0-220 GCF_000622305.1 Nannospalax galili
GTTTGCATTTCCTTGTGTTTGCAACCTTGCAGTCATGACTGTTAATAACACCTGGTATATTATGCTAAACCACACACAGATGGTCCATCACATGCTATATAGTATACAGCGAATATCTCAAGAACTCAGCACCCTTACCCAGTCATAGCATATTTGTGCCTAAGTACACAAATGAAATAATAATTTACCAAATAATCCAACTCTCAACAACTGTAAATAA
>NW_008350078.1:867-3184 GCF_000622305.1 Nannospalax galili
GTCCACCCTGGAATGTTCACTGATTTGAACTTGTGAAGTTGGTGCAGGTAGCCATGGCTGCTCTGAGGTGATGTGTGCAAAGCCAAGTGACATCCAGAAGTCAGCCTCTCAGTCTCCTCTCCGTCTTACATTCCCTCTGCCCCCACTTCCTCAAAGTTACCTGAGCCTTGGGTGGTGGGGATTTGACATAAATGACTCACATGAAGCTGAGCACTCAGCTACTTATGCTCAGCAATCTGAACACTTAAAAAAAATCTCCAAGTCGGCTGCTACCCACTGCAAAAGAAGCTTCTCTGACCAATGTAGCACAGGTCTGAGAATAAACAAATACCCTTGAATGAGAGCATGATCATTCAGAAAACCACAGCTGGCCCCCTGGGGGACTTCTAGCTAGGCTAGAGATGGAGGGAGCACACATGAACAAAATAAAGGCTGTATAAGAGACACCTGCAGCCAGAATCATGCCTATTAGAAGCAGCTCAAAGCATTCCCACCGATCAGGAGGAAGACCAGGGTCACTTTCCACTCATATCCAATACCGTGTTTGAAGTCGAGTGACAAACAAGAAGGAAGTACAGGGTACAAACAGGGGAAAGGTCAAAGCATTCCTACTTGCAGGTATTATCCTACACATAAGATACCCTAAGGGCTCCACCAGAAAACTCTTAGAGCTGATAAACACTTTCAACAAAATGGCAGAACGTAGAATTAACATACAAAAATCAGGAGACTTCCTGATTACGTATCAATAGCAAACATGCTGATGAAGATATCAAGGAAACAGTCCTATTCACAGCAGCCACAAGCACACACACACACACACACACACACACAGATATACACATACAGGCAGATGCACACATGCATGCACACACAAGTGGACACAGACACACAGAACATTTGGGAATAGACCTAACCAACTGGGAAAAAAAAACCTCTACAATGAAAATTTTAAGACACTGAAGAAAAAATTTAGAAGACACTAGAAAATGGAGAGACCATCCATCCTCATAAGCTGGGTTAGTGACTATTCTCAACATGGTCATCCTACCCAAAACAATCTTCAGATTCATTGCAACCCCTATAAAAATTCAAGGGCCATTCTTCACAGATGCAGAAAATGCTACAATTTCAAAATTTTATGGCAGCACCAAAAAATAAGGATAGTCAAAGCAATCTTGAAAAAAATACTATGTGATGTATTACCCTACATGATTTAAAATTATACTACAAAACCACAGCAGTAAAAACATAGTACTAGCACCATAAAAAGACATATAAATTGATGGAAACAGTGGAGGTCCCAGACCTGAGTCACACAATACAGGTGGCTTATTTTTCATGAAGATGCCAAAAATATACAGGGCAGAAAAGTGAGCATCTTCAACCTGAACTGTTCATGTATGCTGAAACCCTGTTCAGATATTTATCCATTTCATATATGACAAAAGCATTTCTAGTCTGAACATATGCGTTGCAGATTTCATCACTGACTCTATGTGATCGCATCCTAAGAATGGGGGTGGGCAGAGGGATCACTGCCAGGAACTCCCATGAGTGAAATACTGTTTTACTTTTGTTTTGACAAAATCAGGTTTTCAAATTGCCTTTGATTTATGCACAGGAGGCCCCATTACACTTCTTCCTTCTTAAAGAATGCTTCTTGCCAGGCGTGGTGGCACACACCTTTAATCCCAGCACTCAGGAGGCAGAGCCAGGTGGATCTCTGTGAGTTCAAGGCCAGCCTGGTCTACATAGTAAGTTCCAGGACAGCTGGGGCTATGGGGAGACCCTGTCTCAAAAAGACCAAAAAAGAATGCTTCTTAATTGAACTAAATCATCCATGATTCATACAGGGCAGATTTTGGGGTCCACATGATCATTCATGAGTTAACTGATAGGAAGGGGGAGCTTTCTAAGGACTGTGTGGTATTCACCCCCTGGTTTGCATCTCTTTCTAGCTTCTAATCTTGGTTAGAGAAGGTGATAATGCTGGGAAAAGCCAGCTTTGTAACACAATGATTTGTTTAAACTCCTCAAAGCCTTTCAATGCTTTTAGTAGATCTGCATGAGTTCAGTATGATCCTATAATATTTCAATATGTATCTTGTGTTTTCAAACAGCACCGAAATTTCATTGCTATGTACTTTCTACTCCTACATCATGCAGCTGTCTTCATGTTGGAAGTTTGTCTCCTGTACCACCTGTTCCCAAGCCTTGGGCAGACTTGTTTCCGAATGCTCAGGCCGTGTCTTGCCTGAGAGCCAAGACCCAGGCTGCCTTGGTACCCTGTTCTGTTCTGGCCTCCAGTGGAGTT
>NW_008350079.1:0-342 GCF_000622305.1 Nannospalax galili
AATATTGAACTCAGTATAAACCCTGTAAGACACAAAATTGAATGAATTTTTTAAACTTTAAAAAAGATCTCCATTTCTCCATTTCATTTTAGCATATATTGTTCCTTGCAGAAAGACTCATTGTTTTTGCTACTAACACTGAGATGTTGGTGCATGCATCTCTAACCTGTATGCATCTATTCCTTACTAGTAGTAATCGGTTGCACTTGGATCCTTGGCACCTGTGTATGTCATCAGGTAGATTTCAGTGGAATGTTTATCACCTCTACTAAATAACATGATGTCGGGCATGTGACCCACGACAGTTACAGGACATTTTGAGAGATGCTCATAGTCCCCTGG
>NW_008350080.1:0-289 GCF_000622305.1 Nannospalax galili
CTCTCCTCCTAGCCTGGGTACAGGCCCATTTCTTGTTAGCACCAAAACACCAGGGCTAACCGTTCAGCCCAGAGACACCACTGCTTCCTGATCCTTTGCATCTGGACCAAACCAGTTCCTCCCTGTGGCCCCCAAGAACCTTCTGGATGTGAACCCACCCTCACCTCCCTTTACTTCCATGGGTGGCACAGCCACTAGCTTCCTGAGACCAGCATCTATCCTGGGCCCTCCTTCCAACCAGCACAGCCCCCAAATTCCTGAGGGCAGCATCTTTCCTGGAGGGGCCCAG
>NW_008350081.1:0-274 GCF_000622305.1 Nannospalax galili
CTCATTGACTAAATAAACAAATGTAGTAAAAACAAATTTTAAGTTAAAAAACTGAGAACAGGAGCTGCAGAAAACCGTCTGCAAAGTATTCAGTGCAATTTTAAGAATAAAATGTACATTCTTTCCTATGAAATTGTGTAATAAATTATAGACATGCCACTCTGAAGACACCCTTTTACATAGGATGGACCCAGAGTACCTCTGTATAAATTGTCCAAACCGGCTGGCTTTACAGAGAGGTCTGTAAAAAAGAGGTCTGACATTTTGTTTTTAA
>NW_008350082.1:0-331 GCF_000622305.1 Nannospalax galili
GTCTACATGTCAAGTTCCAGGCCAGCTGGGGCTACAAAGATGTTGGAGGCCTCTGTTATGCAAAGTAGAAGTCCCTTCACGCCCGGACGGTGAGTCTGGGTGCCCATACCCCGCCCCTGCAGGCAGGGCTCACGGCTGCAGGCCCCACTTTGGGCGCCAGATATGGGGCGCGCGCTCTCTGGGCGCACTCCCAGAATGGCACGGCGGATCCGCAGGCTCCCCCGCCAGTGTGCACGCGCTCTCTGGGCACACTCCCGGAATGGCACTTCCCCGCCGTGCGTCTGGAGGAAGGCAGGTCTGGTCCCGCAGGCTTCTCCGTGTCTCTATGGGC
>NW_008350083.1:0-731 GCF_000622305.1 Nannospalax galili
CAAGGCGATGATCTCGGCCTTGTTTTTGATTTCTTTTTCTTTAGAGGTCAAGAGACCTCTTCTTCTGTAAATTTCTCTATGGATGTGGGCCGTCGCAAAGGCGTATCGGCTGTCTGTATAGACATTCAGGCTTTTTCCTTCTGCCAGGCGCAGGGCCTGGGTTAAGGCTATCAGTTCTGCTTTTTGCGCTGAAGTTCCTTCAGGTAGCGGCTTGGCCCATATTACCTTGTCTTTTGACGTGACTGCTGCTCCTGCCCGACGTTGGCTTCCCTTTAGGAAGCTGCTCCCATCGGTGTACCAAGTGTAGTCTGCGTTGTCCAGCGGCTGGTCCTTCAGATCTGGTCGGGTACCGAAAACCTCAGCCAGAATCTGGAGACAATCATGATGATCTGGCTCTTCGGTCGAGGGGAGCAAGGTAGCAGGGTTGAGAGCTACTGGAGACCCAAACTGGATGCGATCGGTGTCCAGTAGCAAGGCCTGATAGTGAGTCATGCGGGTATTAGAGAGCCAACGGTCTGGTGGCTGTCTGATTAGGGACTCTAACGCATGGGGAGCCCGTATGCAAAGAGGCTGTCCCAGAGTGAGTTTAAAAGCGTCCTTGACCAGAACTGCTAAGGCTGCCACCATTCTAAGACATGGAGGCCAACCTGATGCCATTTAGAGAGATAGGCGACAGGTCACCTCTAAGGTCCCAGTTTTTGTGTCAGGACCCCTTTTGCATACCCAGTCTT
>NW_008350084.1:0-314 GCF_000622305.1 Nannospalax galili
TGGTCGCGCAGGCTTTCCCGCCATGCCCGGCTCCGCGTCTCCTGGAAACGGTGGCGGGCGCTGTCCGCTGCTTCTTCAGTGCTGAAAGTCCCTCTGCTGCTGAGGTTTACTCAGCCGCGTACCGCCCTTATTTCACCCGTGTACTTTCCTCAAGATGCGGGGTCCACTGGCCACTGGACCACGTGGGAAAGTATGAGGGCAGCTAAAGCTAAGATTCCGCGAGTCGGTGATGGAGGAATGCTGCTTCCGTAGAGGCTGGATCGGCTGGTAGTAAGACGCAGGACTCTGCTTAGTCCGTGTTACAGCTTTTATTA
>NW_008350085.1:0-418 GCF_000622305.1 Nannospalax galili
ATTGTGATGTCAAAATGTAACATTGTGAAGTTATATTGTAACATTGTGATGGCAAATTGGGGCAATATAATGCCATGTGGGTGGACAGTGTTGGCATATTGGAGCATTGTGATGTCACACTTGAGCATTGTGATGTCACAAGGGAATATTCATAAGTCATATTGTAACATTGTTGGCATATTGTAGCAATAAACTAGCACATGAACCTATATTGTTGGCAGATTAAAGCATTGTGATGTCACATTGGGGCATTGTAATTGCACATTGGTACATTTTGCAGCCATATTTTAACATGGTGATGGCACCAAGGAGCATTGAGATGTAACAATGAAACATTATAAAGTCATATTGTAACATTGTGATGGTGCATTTGGGACCATAATGTTAGCACATTGGAGCATTGTGATGTCACAAAAGA
>NW_008350086.1:0-881 GCF_000622305.1 Nannospalax galili
TATAGGGAAACCCTGTCTCAAAAAGACACCCCCCCCCAAAAAAAGAAAAGCATCACAACTCAAAACGGGATTGTAGTCATGGACAGTGTTCTTCCACTTGGTGTTCTGTAGTGGTCTTCTTTCTTCTTTCTCTCTAGGAAGATTTTATTTTGGCTCATGGATGTCTTTCTTCAAGGAACTAATAGCCATGTCACTTATCTTGGGGAACACCAATCAGCTGTAGGGATTTATTAATATTCTACTGCTTCATCATCCTTTGTCACCTTCCAGATCTCTGGATAGAGTGGGACAAAATCTCAAGAGATGTTTGCTGTAAGCAGTCTTCAAGGCGTCCCCTCAGAACATCTCCTATATTCCCAAACAAGAATGTACTTAACTTTAAGTATCAGTCAAACCAAAAGAGGAAGTAGGCTGTGGCTGGGATGGGCAGTGGTAGATGGAGCTCATCTGCATTGGGTTTTTGCTTAGAAGTAAAATAACACTAGACCTTTCAGAAGGGATAAAACCAGATGCTGGTCTATTTGGTTTATTTCTAATCGTATCTGACACGCTTTTTCCTTTTATCCATATAATGCTCCTTTTGTATTGTTTTTTCAGACAGGGTTTCAAATGGCCAAAGCTGGCCTTGATCTTTTGATCCCTCCTGCCTCCACCTCCCAAATGTTGGGATTACAGGTGTAGGCCACACCTGACCTGCTCCTTTTTTTATTTTCATATATACATGTATCTCCTAATGTATAGACATACAAATATATATGTGAAATACACATGTATGCACGCTGACGTTACAGTTATATGGGTAATTATTACTGCTAAAGATGCAATTTTGCTTTCTTCTTTTCCTTTTTTTTTTTTGTGTGTGTGTGTGTGTGTGTGTGTGT
>NW_008350086.1:2357-3262 GCF_000622305.1 Nannospalax galili
AAGTCAGGCCCCCGCCCCCCCCCCCGCCATGCTGTCCTCTAGAAGGATATTGGGAGTGAGGTATAGAACCTCAAGTAAGAAAATAGAATTTCAGTGAAATACTTTGACTCTCTTTCACATTAGTTACAAAACAGAGATGCATTTAACCAAGGAAAAACGATGCAAATCAGGAACTCCATTCAGTGAAGAAGTACTGTCAATGTGTAAACCAATCACAGATAAATCCAAACTTGTAACTTTAACCACAGAAGTGATGCTCTGAGGCGCAAATAGATTTGACTATAAGGAAGGAGAGCTCGTTTTCCCAGGTCTACAAATCATTAGCTGTTTCTATGAACGTTAAGTTTACTCATTTGTAAAATTGATTTAATGTGCCTGCCCACATGGTTGGAATGAGGACCAGGTTGTGGAAATGTAGCGGCAAACTCAGTGTCGTAGAAATGCTAGCTGCATGAAAAATGAAGACATGGACTTAATGAGTTACCAGAACTAGTAAACTCAGACACGATTTAGAGTTAGGTCCAGAGTCAGTTGGCAAAGAGGTCAAAAGAATGGATTGAAGCCAGCAGCTCTATGTAGGTTATTTTAATTGGTCTTTTTTTGGGGGGGGGCAGTTGAACTCATGCCCTCATGCTAAGTGAATGCTGGACCCTTGAGCTATACCTTCAGCCTGTAACCGGTCAATTATTTTGTGCTGTCCAGTATGATGACCACTAGCCACATACAGTTATTGGACATTTGAGGTGGAGCTAGTCCAGACTAATGTGCTGTGTAAAATTCACATTAGATTGTTTAGTTTCACTTGTTTTTTGAGACAAGGTCTCCCTGTAGCCTCAGCTGGCCTGGAACTCACCCAGTAGACCAGGCTGGCCTAGAGCTCACAGAGATCCACCTGCCTCTGCCTC
>NW_008350087.1:0-296 GCF_000622305.1 Nannospalax galili
TATTGCCTGCATGTAGGTAAATGTACCCATGTTGTGCAATGCCCACGGAGGCCAGAAGGGGCTGTCGGATCCCCTAGGACTGGAGTTACGGATAATTGTTAGCTGCCATGTGGGTGCTGGGATTCAAACCCGGGTCTTCTGCAAGAACAACCAGTGTTCTTAACTGCTGAGCTATCTTTCCAGCCCCTAAACATTAAAAAAAAAAAAAAAACATAATAATTACTCCTTCTAGAACTCTGCTCTCAATAACTAACATCTATTTTATTTCCTGTGTTGTGTTGGTCTTTGGGTGAGTG
>NW_008350088.1:0-287 GCF_000622305.1 Nannospalax galili
GTATATAATGTAAAAAAGTAATTTCTTACACAGCTATAAATGCAACTTCATAAAAAGAATATGACATCATTTGTCTCCCTTGATTGATAAAAAATAGTATCAAGGTCTTTTCACTTACCTGGGTGGAATACAGGACCAACGATCATCATAGTGCTCATCTCTGAGGAACAAATACCAAGAGGTGGCAGGCCAGGGAGACAAGAGCCAGCTCCAGGGCAGACATGGCCTCTTCCTGATCCCAGTATGATGACTGCAAGGACCTGTCCGAGGCCCTTCTTTAGGGAAAT
>NW_008350089.1:0-267 GCF_000622305.1 Nannospalax galili
GTCAACAATCACTCTGTACCCACGCAGAGATATCAATGGAAAGTCCTACCTGAGGGAATGAAAAATAGTCCTACTAAATGCCAATTTTATGTGCATAAAATAATTAGTCCAATACTTAAAAAATTCCCCACCGTTCTTATTTTTCATTATATGGATAATATTCTCCATAGTCACCCTTCTATTCAACTTTTAGAAGTTAGGCTTACTAAATTAATCACTATTTTAACAAAATATGGACTTTATATTTCCTCAGAAAAAATTCAAAAA
>NW_008350090.1:0-517 GCF_000622305.1 Nannospalax galili
CTTTCCATTATCCTGGTTCCTGTAGTTGTGTCTGGATACTCACTTATCAGGGTTTGGTTCTAGGATTCCCCATAAGAGGGAGAACATATGTCAATTTTTTTCTGAGTCTGTGTTACTTCACTTAGTATAACAGTTTCTAGTTCCATCCATTTACCTGAAAATTTCATGATTTCATCTTTCTTCACTGCTGAGTAAAACTCCATCATATAAATGAACCACATTTTCATTATCCACTCATCAATTGAGGGACACTTAGGTTGCTTCCATCTCTTAGCTATTGTGAAAAGAGCAGCAACAAACATGGATATACAAGTGTCTCTGCAATAGGATGAGTTCTTTGGGTATATGCCACGGAGTGGTATAACTGGGTCAAATGGTGGGTTCATTTGTAATTTTTTAAGAGTTCTCCATACTGCTTTCCATAGTGGTTGAACTAGTTTGCAGCCCCACCAGCAGTGGATAAGCATTCTTCTTTCCCCATATCCTCTCCAACATTTGGTATCATTTGTTTTCTTGA
>NW_008350091.1:0-278 GCF_000622305.1 Nannospalax galili
GTTTTCCTTGAGACAAAAGAGTCTCCAAGGAGGTGGTCAAAGCCTCAATAGATCCCGCCCTAGGGTCTAAGTCTCTAAGTGAGTACCCATTTGTGAATGTTATCATTGCAGACAGGCATGATAGCATTAAGAGTAGGGATGTTTAGTCCCTCCCAAGTTAACTGTTTGATAAGCACCTCTCAGGTGGATCCAGACTCCACCCTCCACTCTACTGCCTTGGTGACACAGGTAAGGAAGTCCGTGAAGAACTCCCCTGACTGTTGAATCAAATTATGGAA
>NW_008350092.1:0-475 GCF_000622305.1 Nannospalax galili
TTGACCTATCTAATGGAGACAGTGGGGTATTGAAGTCACATAATATTAATTAGTTGGGGTTTATCTGAGTTTTAAAATCCTCTAGTATTGTTTTTATGAAGTTGGGTGCACCAGAGTTTGGTGAATATATGTTCCTGTTTGTAATATCTTCATGGTTTATTGTTCCTTTGATCAGAATGAAGTGGCCCTCTATCTCTTCTGATTAGTTTTAAAGTCTATTTTGTCAGATATTAGAATTGCTACCCCTGGTTTTTTCTTAGTACCATTTACTTGGTATATTTTTTTTTTGCCATCCTTTCACTTTAAGATAGTGTGTGTCCTTGAAAGTGAGATGAGTTTCCTGCAGACAACAATATAGGTTTTGTTTCTTAATCCATTCACATTGTCTGTGTCTTTTGACTGAGGAGTTCACTCCATTAATGTATAAAGTTATTAATGAACGATGGGTATTGAATCCTGTCATTTTTATTTCTGT
>NW_008350093.1:0-674 GCF_000622305.1 Nannospalax galili
TGTATGTAAGTGCATAACCAGTGTGCAATGCCTGTTGAGGCCAGATGACAGCGATGGATCTCCTAGAACTAGAGTTACAGACAGTTGCTAGCCACCATGTGGGCCCTTGGAACTGAGCCCAGGTACTCTTGCAGGGGCTGTCAGTGCTCTTAACCACTAAGCCATCTCACCAGCCCCAGGCGCTATTTTTTTTTTCTTTTTTCTCCTTTTTTTACTTTTTCTTTACTAGACTGTTCTTTCATATTATTTTATTTTTACTTTAAGTGTATAACTATATTGTCTGCATCTATGTAAGTGCACCTGTGTTGCACAATGCCCATGGAGGTCAGAAGAAGGCATTAAATTCCCCTGGAACTGGAGTTAAGGAAGGTTGTTACCAGTCGTGTGGGTGCAGGGAACCAAACCCAGGTCCCCTGGAAAAGCAGCCCATGTTCTTAACCACTGAGCCATCTCTCCAGCCCCCCCCCATTCTATTCTAATATTATCTTATTTCTGAAACTTTTAAAATCTTTTTTTTTCACTTTTTCTTATTGAGCTTTTTAAATTTTATACATTTCTCACTCAAATCTAGCCCCCTTCCCCATCCATGCCTCCCCTTATCCCCCCACCCAACCCTACTCACACTGCCACACATGCTGAGTTCTATTCATTCAGGTGTTTGTACCCAAATGTCC
>NW_008350094.1:0-341 GCF_000622305.1 Nannospalax galili
CAAAAGGAAAATAGACTGTTATATCCATATGGTGAAAATTATGCAGCAATTAAAAAAACGCTTTTCCCTCGACCTGGAAATCAGTTTAAAATATTTGAATAACTTCTCTACATGCCTACCATTGCAAGGATAGAGAGCAGGACTGGTCTGGGTTTGGGTAGGATTTCAGCTCCTTCCATTGCCTAAGAAAATAAGTCTGTTCTGAAGTTGAGGGGCTTTACTCCTGATCCTTAGTCTTTCCAAGTCCGAGGGTTTCACATCCATACCCTGCTAAGGTTTCCCTGGGGTTCTGACCTCAGCACATCCTCAAGCAACCACCCCTCCCTACCCACACACAACAG
>NW_008350095.1:0-799 GCF_000622305.1 Nannospalax galili
TCAAAGGAACAATGAATTAAGAAGATACTACAATCATGAACATATATTCACTAAATTCTGGTTAACCCAACTTCATAAAAAAAAATACTACAAGACTTTAAGACCCAGATTAACCCCAACTCATTAATAGTAGGTGACTTCAATACCCCACTTTCTCCATTAGATAGGTCAACAGGGCAGAGAGTTAACAGAGAGACATCTGAACTAAACTATGCCATATATCAAATGGACTTAACAAACATCTACCGAGTTTCCCACCCAAACACCAAAGGACATACTTTCTACTCAGCACCCCATGGAACTTTCTCCAAAATCGACCATATACTGGGGCACAAAACAAAGCTCAGCAAATACAAAAAGATTGAAAAAATTCCATGCATTCAATCAGACCACAATGCAATAAAGCTTACAGTCAACACCCGAAGAAGCCCTAATCACCACAAGAACACATGCAGATTAAACAACACACTCCTGAATGATATATGTGTCAAAAGAGAAATTAAGAAAGAAATAAAAGTATTCCTTGAATTAAATGACAAGGACAATACAACACAACAAAACCTCTGGGATATGATGGAAGCTGTCCTTAGAGGGAAGTTTATAGCTCTAAGTGCCTACATCAAAAAATCAGAAAGAACACAAATAAACGACTTAACATTGCAACTCAACACACTTGAAAAGCAACAGTGAATGATACAGAAACCCGGCAGAAAAGAAGAAATAGCAAAAATAAGGGAAGACATTAAGGAAATTGAAAAAAAAGAAAACAATACAAAGAATCAACAATTCCAAGAGCTGG
>NW_008350096.1:0-279 GCF_000622305.1 Nannospalax galili
CCAATGTTCCATCACAATGTTACAATATGACTTCACCATGTTCCATTGTGAAATCACAACGCTCCTTTGTTACATCACAATACTCCAATGTGCCAACACTATCACCCCATGTACCATCATATAGCTCCAATGTGCCTCACAATGTTATCATAAGAATTCATATTGTTCCATTGTGAAATCACAATGCTCATTGTTCCATCACTATGCGAAATTCTGTCATTACCATGATCATTTTTGCCATCACCATGCTCAATATACAAATACGGTGTTCAATTTCCC
>NW_008350097.1:0-717 GCF_000622305.1 Nannospalax galili
TTACATATGACCACTGGATGGGCTGACTAGACTACAGCGGATGCATTTACAGTGAAGGACATTTAGGTACAAACACCTGTAGGAAGGCTAAGGAATCAACCCGCTCAATCCAATTGAAGTACCACTGCTTAATACAGCAGTGCTTTTAGCATCAGGTGTATCCATCACCTGAGCCCACCATAGCTTAATAGAAGGAAAACGAAACCACATGAACCAAGCATTGTTAATTACCATCCTACTAGGCCTGTATTTTACACTACTTCAAGCATCAGAGTACCTAGAAGCACCATTTACAATCTCTGATGGTATCTACGGTTCTACATTCTTTGTAGCAACAGGATTTCAAGGTCTACATGTAATTATTGGCTCCACATTCCTACTTACCTGCCTCTTACGACAATTAAACTTCCACTTCACCTCAAAGCACCATTTCGGCTTTGAAGCCGCAGCCTGATATTGACACTTCGTAGACGTAGTATGACTTTTCCTATATGTATCAATTTACTGATGAGGGTCCTATTCTTTTAGTATAACAAGTACTTTTGACTTCCAATCAAACAGATCAGAACAAGCCTCTGAAAAGAATAATAAACTTACTAATTACCATAACAATCAACATCAGTCTTTCCATAATCCTAGTCTCCTTAGCCTTCTGAGCCTCCTAGCCTCAGCATGTATGGCAGAGTACATGGGGTTCGGTTGCGGGGGTGGCTGGCA
>NW_008350098.1:0-246 GCF_000622305.1 Nannospalax galili
CAGACCTGTGGTCCCCTCTCACTTCATGGGAAGAAAGCCAACCTCCTCCTGTTCCAGGAACTTGAGCTGACTGATACACAGGGGGTTGGCGGGGTCCATGTGGGCCACTCTTACTGGTTTTTGCCCCTTGCCAGCTGCAGTGTGGTCTTTCCAGGCCAATGCAGCTTAGCTCTGGCTAACTGTCCGTGGGGCCCGGGTGGCCACTGGCTCCTCTGAGACCGTACTGATTTAAAATTAGTTCTAGAC
>NW_008350099.1:0-300 GCF_000622305.1 Nannospalax galili
GGGTAAGCTCATAAATGTAATATATAATATGTATTATAATTATATTATATTTATTATATTACATTATACATGGAGTTATACAACACTGGCTGACATTGCCCACCCCCAAAAGGTATAGAACATATCGCAAAATAAAGATTGCCATGCATAAGAAACCTCCCTTGGAGTTGACAGACAGGAAAGTCCAAAAGTCTACCAAAGTAATATAGCCTGTTGGCATTGCTTTTGGTTGACTCCCAGATTTTGAATGTAAGATCATATTACAGAAGACACCACATACTTCAGACACAGCACTTGAAT
>NW_008350100.1:0-237 GCF_000622305.1 Nannospalax galili
TCTCAAAGTTCCTTGTGCCATCACAATATAACAATATAACAATATAAGAGCACTATCTCCCCACATGCCTTTATATTTCTCCAAAGTGCTATGACAATGTTACAATATGACTTCACAATGTTCCATTGTGACATCACAAGACTCACTGTGCCATCACTATGCATATTTGTGTCATTACAATGATATATTGTGTCATCATTATTCTCGATAAGCAACATGGTGCTCAATGTCTCCCCA
>NW_008350101.1:0-1540 GCF_000622305.1 Nannospalax galili
GGGAAACACTTTGTTGTGCATGATGGAACCTAGGGTAGCCAAGTGACCCATTTCCTTCCTCACTCCCACATCACACACACACACACACACACACACACACACACACACACGTCTGTACTTTTTCAAATTCTTTCTTCTCTCTTCCCTTCCTTCATTTTTTATGCCCCCCTCTTTTTTAAACCTTTCTCTCATATTATAGAAAGGATGTTACTCCACAGACGACTGTACCTTATCAATAAACGTCAATATGAGCATCTGCAGGTCTAGGCACAATTACTTCCTTCCTTGCTACATTCAGCGAGGATGTGTCAACATCTCAACAAACACCATGAGCAATAATCTCCCTGGTTGCCTTCTCTATCTCCTTGAACTAAGGCCAACCTCTTGGGTGTCTGTTTCCAGGCACCGGTGTGTATCTTTAAAATGTCCTCTTAATGATAGTCATCACCTTTAAACCTCTTCAGAGAATTCTGTGATTTTAGCACTTATTCCCTTCCTATCTCTGTTCTCAAGGGCTGTGCTATAGAAATTATAAATTGCCTCAAGAGGTAACAATAATGGATCCCATTTATAGAACATTTCTAGTATGCCAGGTATAAGTTACAGCCTTTATATATATTATCTCAACTAGAGTTTCCAAATGCCTCCAACTTCACAGTTTCAATATATCATTGTTTTTAGGATACACATCTACTGATTCCCAAAGTTTGACCTATGCTGGCCCCCAACTTTCAGATCTCATCCGTCACTCCTCTCTTATTTACTTCCTGAATTCCAGTCATCTATTTGGAGTTGTGTGAGCACTCTGTTGTTCTTTTGCCTGAAGACTTTTCTGTTAGGCCGAACTGGACCCCAAGATAGAGTCACAACTGACCAGCAGCATAGCAATCACAACCTGGTGGGCAGCAGTATGGGAAACAGAAATTAAACCATCCTAGTTTCTCAGTAAACACCTGACCTGTTTTAACAATGCACCCTCATCATAACAGCAATTTTCCACCACAGCCAATGGAAAACTGAAAAATACCTAACTGATGTCCCCCCCAACCAAGGCACCTGCTACTGGCTCACCTCCCCACTACCCACAAAAGGAAAATCCTGCAAAATCCAGCCTGGCATGATGAGAGACCACTGCTCCCTTTCTCCCGTAGGAACAGTCTAGCAGCTCGTACATTCCAATAAATTTCTTCTTTCTCGCCTCAGAGTGGTCTCCAGTGGTCCTGGTCTTTTCAGAGACCTAACATTTTCTAACTGGTGCTCTGACTGCTGGCGCACTATTCCTTAAGAGACTTTCCTTGCCTCTTCCATGTAAGTCTTGTTCATTGCTATACATTCTCAAAGATTATGATCATTTTGCTTTGGAGCACAGATGTTAACTTGCCATATACACACTGTGATGGTTAATATTGATTGTAACTTGACAGGCTCTAGAATCACCTAGGAGACAAATCTCTGAGCATATCTGTGAAGGAGATTCTAGATTAAGTTAACTGAAATGGGAGGATCCACCCTAAATGTGAGTGGGACCATTCCACAGGTT
>NW_008350102.1:0-2606 GCF_000622305.1 Nannospalax galili
CTTACTGGTTAGAAGCAAATCTGTAAGATTAGCCACATTCATGATGAAGTACACAAGTGTGTGAACACCAAGAGACAGATCACTGGTGCCTCCTTGTGAATCTTCCTAACATACTGTCTGCTTGGAAACTCCACTCTGTTCACTCACTCCACAGTGGGCACCAGTGAGAGGTGCATCTTCATCTTTACCTACGTGTATGTGACCAAGGTCAAAAGTGTTTAAACACACATGGAGTGGCTGGTGGTAAAACAAACAAGCAAAAACAGGGAAAATTTGATCACTCAAAGAAAGTGAAGATGGAGTAACGTAAAAGCGTTGTGAAGATTCAAACCTGACATTCCACTGACAGCTACTATGGGGAAAATCTACTAATTTTCTGCTAAGTGGATATGCAGTTACACTGCTTTGCAAATATGTTTTTAGCTGCCATGTGGGTGCTGGGCACTGAACCCAGGGTCCTCTGCAAGAGCAGTGCAGCAAGTGCTCTTAACTGCTGAGCCATCGCTCCATCCCAGACTGGAATTTAAGGAAAAAAATCACTGAATTTTGGTGCATTTCATACATCTCGACCATATTTAGGTCCCTCCCCTATCCGTACCCCAATAGTCCCTACACACTAGTTTTCATGTATTCCGTCGCATATATTAAGGACTATTGAGTCAAATTTGTGTCCCCAAAAGTCCCTTCAGTGTGAGGCTATCCACTGGACCTTGGTCAACCTACCTAGTCACTCTCTTAAAGACGACCAACTCTCACCCAGTAGTGATCAGCTACCAATAGTTCCTCACCTAAGGTTGGGCATTCTTACCCATTTTCCCACTTCTATCCTGGGTTTTTGTCTGCTTTGAGTTTGCATGGGTCTTGTGCATGCTACTCAAAAAAAATTTTTTTAGAAAAGGTTAAGAAAATAAATGACAATAAATGCTGGCAACTATGTGGTTGTAAAGGGGAACTTCTCATTCACTGTGGTAAATGGCACAATGGAAATTGGTGTGAAGAAGGGTCACCCCCCAAGGCTAGAAATATATTTACCAAATGACCCAGTTATACCACTCGTGGGCATATACTCACAGGACTCTGTTTGCTACTACAGAAACACATGCTCATCCATGATCATCACTGCTCCATTCACAATAGCCAAGATGTGGAAGCAACCTAGATGTTCATCAGCCAAGAAATACATAATGAAAATGTGATATCATACACAATGGTAGTTTATTCGGCTGTAAAGAAAAATGAAAATATGAAATTTGTAGGTAAATTGATTGAAATGTAAAAAAATTATACTGAGATAAGACAGACTCAGAAAGAAAAACAGAGCATAGATCCTAGCATCATATCTGTACATCTGAGTGTTTAACTTGGTGTACCTGTAGAAGCCAGGAAACTAGAAAGGGGCCATTGGGGCTGAGATAAAGATCCTGAGGAAGTGGGGACAGTAGAACAAAGGTGATATGAAGGGGGGAAGGAGCACGCTGGGAGGAAGGTTAAGTGGGGAGAGAAGGGAGGGTAAGACACAGTAGCAGGTGTGGGAGGATCACTAGCAAGAATATTTGAAAAAAATAAATGGAAACATATTTTATGAATTACACACACACACACACACACACACACACACACACGCACACACACACCTGAAGGATGGAAAGGAGTGTTGCAAAATGCTGTCCTCTGGACATGACACTGCTGTTGCACACATGAATTCACAGCAGCTGTGGTTACCTGCATAAGATCCACACAACAACAAGCGAGTTAAAATTTCCAGCATAGAAAGAGGAGGGGCTCATAACGCCCCACCCCTGTTGAGGAGTTATTGACAATGATGGTTTCTGGGGGAAGGAGAGTCAGTTTGTTTAGGAGGGGTGATCACTAGTAGATTGCTCATGCTCCAGTGCATGACCCCATTCCCATACACACATGGGCAGCAACAACTGGACTGTTACCAACTCACACTGCTGCCCAGTTCCCCATTTCGGCCTACTCCACAGCTATGTGGCCTGACAGCCTACAGTGCACTCCACCTCATCTTACTTGACCACAACCTGGCCTGTCAGCCTCCATTGTTACATAACTCACCCTAGTCTTTTGCTCCATGGCTCTCAGTCTCTTCTCCTCTCCAGCATTCTTAGGGTCCACACAGTAGCCCGTGGTCCCCACTTCAGTACAGTCCAGTCAGTCTACCTAGCCTGCAACTTCCAGGCCAGTCACCCCACAACATTCTTTTCCATACCCAGTCTCCAACCTCTCCCCATTCCACAGAAAGCTTCCTGTCCTGCAGCTTATTTCAGTCCACACAGTGCTCTGTTCCCCAGCTCGCCATCTCCATGCCACTGACCTTCCAGCATGCCCATTTCCCCAACATATCTGGTGCTCTTCCTCCTGTCCTGTCAGCTCACCAGGTACCCCACCTACAGTTGGTTCCTCAGCCTGTCCTACTACCCTATGCTGTTCCCCAAGTCACCTCAGTCCATCTTGCCTATTCCACTCTCCCCTCACTCTAAGTCTTCCCTTGTAACCTATTCTCCAGTTCCCTGTCTCCCACCCAGACAACACCGCTGCTCACTGAGGTGTGCTGCTGACTATGCTCACAGCCTGCTCTCTTGCCC
>NW_008350103.1:0-694 GCF_000622305.1 Nannospalax galili
TAACAGTAGTCCTAGGGTTATGTTTAGGGTTAGGGTTAGGATAGAGTAAGGATTAAGGTTATTGTTAGGGCTAGGGTAATGGTTAGGTTTAGGGAGAGGGGTATGTTTAGGGTTAGAATTACAGTTAGGGTTAGGTTTAGTGCTAGACTTAGGGTTAGGGTTAGAGCTAGGACTATGTTTAAGGTTAGGGTTAAGTTAGGGTTAGGGATAGGCTTACGGCTAGGGCTACTGTTAGACTTAACTGTAGGTTTAGGTTTACATTTAGAATTAGGATTAGGTTTTGGGCTATGTTAGGTTTTGGGCTAAAAGTTAGGTAGAAAGTTCGGGTTAGGGTTAGGGTTAAGTGCAGGGTTAGACATAGGTTTAGGAATAGGCTTAGTGTTAGGGCTTCCATTAGGATTGATTTAGGGATAAGTTCATGTTTAGGATTAGGTTTAGTGTTAGGGCTAAACCTAGGCTTAGGGTTAGGCCTAGGGTTAGTTTGAGGTTATGATTAGGGCAAGTGTTATTGTTACATTTAGG
This sequence comes from Nannospalax galili, assembly GCF_000622305.1. NCBI lineage: Eukaryota > Metazoa > Chordata > Mammalia > Rodentia > Spalacidae > Nannospalax > Nannospalax galili. Next base: position 523 of record NW_008350103.1, read on the forward strand.
GCTAGGGTGTTGTCACCATGTCAATATTGAAACACAGTGATCAATGTCCACCACAGTCCCCCAATGTGAGGTTTTGTTGTTAGATTTAGGCATAAGGTGTTGTCACCATGCTCAATATTCAAACACAGTGTTCAATGTCCACCCACAATCCCCCAATGTGACATCACAATGC
>NW_008350104.1:0-738 GCF_000622305.1 Nannospalax galili
GCTTGTTTCTTAGTGTCATTTGCTTGGAATATTTTTTTCCATCCTTTTACCGTAAGGTAGTGCCTGTCCTTGAAGGTAAGATGGGTTTCTTGCAGAGAGCAAAGAGATGGATTTTGTTTCTTAATCCATTCAAATAGCCTGTGTCTTTTGACTGGGGAATTCAGTCCATTGATATTTAAAGTTATTAATGAAAGACGTGTATTGATTTCTGTTATTTTGATTGGCTTGCACTCTTGGTCTACCTGTGTGTTTCCACATTTATACCTTAATTAGTTTCTTCCGTTACCCTTTGGGTATAGTCATTCCTTTCTGCAATTGCTTCAAGTATTCCTTGAAGGGCTGGTTTTGTGGACATGTATTCTTTCAGGCTATTTGTGTCACAGAAGATTTTCCTTTCCCCCTCAACTCTAATAGACATTTTTTTCTGGGTATTCTGGGCTGGCATCTATTCGCATGTAGAACTGGAAATACCTTAGTACAGGCTCTTCTGGCTTTCATAGTTTGCATTTATAAGTCAGCTGTAATTATAATGAGCTTTCTTTGTATGTGACTTGTTTTTCTTTTGCTGCTTTCAGTATTCTATCTTTGTTCTGTACAACTCATGTTTTTGATATGATATGTTGTGGAGAGTTTCTTTTCTGATCCTATCTTGTGTTCTATGTGCTTCCTGTATTTGTATGTGGATACCTTTCCTTAATTTTGGGAAATTCTCTTCTACAATCCTGTCTAAGATCTGGT
>NW_008350105.1:0-387 GCF_000622305.1 Nannospalax galili
CCTCTGCCTCCCAAGTGCTGGGACTACAGGTGTGCATCACCATGCCTGGCTGTCTGGTCTTTTAAGATAGAGTCTCTTAGCCGAAGATGATCTTAAACTCCTGATCCGTCTGCGTCCGCCCAGCTCCTAAGTGTTGAACTTAACTTTAATAAGGCTTAATAAAAATATCTTCAGATGATAGATTGGGAAGGCCTCCTTAGTTCATGAATGCTTAAGGGTAACAACCTGGAGATAGGAAAGCCCATTGAAAGTCTGTTCTTACCCCTGCTATGAGGATTTAGTAAGACTGAGCAGTGAAACCTTCCCAGGATATTTTCTGACATAGATGCCTTCGTGTGTGTGTGTCTGTGTGAGTGTAGGTCACATGTGAGCAGGTGCCTGTAAAGA
>NW_008350106.1:0-222 GCF_000622305.1 Nannospalax galili
CCTTTATAAAGTGTACATTAGCAAACATTAATCAATTTCTTCCCATCGGGCATATGTTATGCATTTCATTTACTTGAGAGAGGGTCTCATGTAGCCCAGTCTGGTCTAAAACAAACTATGCAGCACTGACTGACATTGAAATCTGGGTCCTGCTGTTTATGCCCCCTCAGCTCTGGGGTTATATGTGCAACACCAATAGCTTGTCATATTTATTTCTTTGGA
>NW_008350107.1:0-663 GCF_000622305.1 Nannospalax galili
TAAAGAAAATATTTTATAGATGCACAATGAAATACTAGTTAACCTTAGAAGAAAGTATTTTTATTTGTCATACTGTATGTGAAACTGGGGGACATTATGTTATGTTAAAAAGTGACGCAGAGAAATGCAGAGATCACATATTCTTGGTTATTTGTAAAAAGCTAAAAGGTTGAGCTAATGCAGGCAGAGAAAAGAATGAAGGATAATAGAAGATGGGGGTTGTGGGAACTGGAAGATATTGGTTAAAGGGGTTAAAATATATTAGCAGGAGGATATTGCACAGCACAGAGACTTTACTTAGTATAATGAATTATATACCTGATATATTCTGAGAATATGTTTAAATGGTTCTCTTTCATAACAAAATTTATAAGTGTATGCCATAAAACATTTAACAGATTTATTTAGCCATTTTATGATGAATACACATTTCAAAACATCCTGTTATATACCATAAACATATAAACAATTTTTAAATTGAAAATATACTTAAAAGTGTTTGCATGGTTCAATGGAAAATGGTGGCTGCTGTTTGAACTAAGTGATTGACACTGTGGTGGAAAGAAGGATATATCTCATTTATGGTGTGCTATGTACTTATAGCAGCCCTCCTAGCATACTTAGTGCTACATTCATCTATTTTCATAGTCTTACTTTCCTAAA
>NW_008350108.1:0-624 GCF_000622305.1 Nannospalax galili
AACTCAGTGTCTGAAGGAATGACTGCATGGCTAGGGCTCATGTTAAGTATCAAATATACCTTTCTAAATCTATTAGCCCAGCCCATAAAAGAAGGTATTAATTAGTATTACATGTGGGAAATAAGACTTAGAGACTAGGATTACTTCCCCATAAATATTTGAAATTGATAGCCAGGAAGCTGTAGGACACTTAATTCTGAGGGCCCTGGTAGATTCAGTTGCATAGGAATGAGGTCTGAGGACCCCTGCCCTGCATAGATGAGCCTTTTATACATTTTTTTTTCTTTTTTGAGACAGGGTCTCCCCTAGGTAGCATGGAACTGGCTATGTAGACCAGGCTGGCCTCTCTCTCGCAGATACCCACCTGTCCCTGCCTCTCAAGTGCTGGAACTAAAGCTGTGCACCACCACACCCAGCTCCTTTTACCCATTCTTAGAGGAGCCTCCAACTCTCAGAATTTCTCTTCTCTTTTAACACATCTGGTGGCCATTTGTTTGGGGGGGGTGTTGCAAGCCAGAATCTTTAGGGATGAACTGATTCCTTTTATGTGTTTTACGTTGCCTCAGGCTCCAATAGCCATCCTTTGGTCACTAAATGGGCAGCCTGGAAGCTGATTTACCCTGG
>NW_008350109.1:0-378 GCF_000622305.1 Nannospalax galili
TTTAAAAAAATATTTTATTCATTATTTTTATTTTATACATATGCGTGTATTACCTGCATGTAGGTAAGTGCACCTGTGTCATGCAGTGCCCGTGGAAGACAGAAGAGACCATTGGATCCCCTGGAACTGGAGTTACAGACAGTTGTTAGCTGCCATGTGGGTGCTGGGATTTGAATCCCGGTCTTCGGCAAGAACAACCAGTGCTCTTAACCACTGAGCCATCTCTCCAGCCCCTTAGGTTCTTTTCTTATAGCAACAGAAAGTGGATTAAGATATAGTCCAGCACAAGAGAAATCTTCTTTAATGAAAACCTCCACAAGATGCAGAATCTCCCTACTATATGGGAGAAGCTGGCTGGTTGCCAGGATACTTTATAGT
>NW_008350110.1:0-585 GCF_000622305.1 Nannospalax galili
CCTCCCTCTGCCTCCCTGGGCCTGCAGGACCCGCAGACCTCTCTCAGACATGCAGGCTTCTCTCTCCAGGTAAGTGGATTGGGCCCTCAGCGCCTTGACTCCCCCAGCCTCACTCACCCTCCCACCCCCGTTGCCAGACTCTCCTCCCAGCCTGGGTCCTGTCCCAGTCCTTGACTTGGCACCCCAGACACTTGGGGAAGCACCACTGCTTCTTCCTGATCCTTTGCATCCAGAGCAACTCAGTTCCTTCTTGGGGCTTCTTCCAGATCCTTTGCATCCAGAGCAACTCAGTTCCTTTTCTGGTCCCCAGGGGTGCTCTGGGCCTGGCCCCACCAAGCACACTGGGCCGGGCCCGCCCTCACTTCCCTCTGCCTCCCTGGGGCTGCACAACCCTCCAGCCTCTTTCCAGGACACCTGGGCTGACCTTTCGTCTTCTTGGTCCTTTGCATCCAGACCAACCCAGCTCCTCAGTGCAGTCCCCAGGCGCCCTTGGGGCCACATCCTGCCCCCGTCTTCCTTTGCATCTCTGGGTGAAATGGCCACCAGCTGCCCTAGACCAGCATCTTTCCTGGGCCCAGCTCCCAG
>NW_008350111.1:0-596 GCF_000622305.1 Nannospalax galili
AGCAACAAAGGGAGACCATGTCTAAAAATAAAAACAAAAGATTAAAAAGACCTCTGCCCTAAATCTCAGTGGTCTGGAGACACAGTCCTGCAATGCCTCAGATGGGGACATGAAGAGGTTTCCACAAACCTCTTAACACACCTCACCGACCTCTCCTGAGGTGTCTGTGGAGATCTACTCGACTCCCAAGGACAAGCCTCTCTCCTGAGCACTTTTGAGCCTGACTGCAGGGGGCGCATGACTGTCCTGATTTCTGAGCCCACACTAGACACCATCTTGAGCCCACATCTCACCAGCACCCACTGCCTGTGATGTACAAGCATTGGACCCACTTCCAGCCTCAGAAACCAGTGCAGAAGATACCGGAATGTTGTCATCTCATCCCCTAACCCCTGTCAAAGATGAAGGGATAGCCAATAGCTGCTGGTCCTGGAGCCTTTGGCATGAGCAACTCATGAGATACAAGTCAATAGAGGAGACACTAGCCTATACAATTAGAGGAAGCAAGTGCTAATGGAGCTGTTACCCATCCTGGGCCCTGCTGGGGCGGATGGTGAATGCTGGTGTCAGCTGAAAGCAACTTAGGAAGGCTGATG
>NW_008350112.1:0-362 GCF_000622305.1 Nannospalax galili
TAGACCAGGCTGGCCTTGAACTCACAGAGATCTGCCTGCTTCTGTCTCCAGGGTGCTGGGATTAAAGGCATGTCCTATCTGACCCTCTTCCTGATCACCTGCCCAGGTGCCAGAGACGGTCACAAAGCCAGAGAGGGTATCAGCTGGGTAGACAGATGTCCCAGGTTGGTCTGGGATAGCTCAGCTTCTGTTTGTTTGGGGACTGGCCTGCTGGCATTCCAAAGCTTTGGGTGTTAGGACGGAATGATTCCTACTCTTTCTGAAAATGATCTGAAAACTGCAGGTGCTGAAGAGTAATGGTAATAAAATACATTCTTTGAGTACCATAGGATACATTTCTTCAAACAGGCTGTCTGTGGAAG
>NW_008350113.1:0-456 GCF_000622305.1 Nannospalax galili
GGTTCTTGACAAGTGTGCTGTTTGACAAAGTTCCAGCCGAAAGCCTATGACTGCTACTCTTTTGGTGCATAACCCTTTCCCAATTGATCCTGGGTTTTCTAATTTGTATAACCTTCTCTTCTTTAAGTATGCTGATAACAAACTCTGATGAAGGAATGGGGAACTAAACCGGGGAAATTACTGCCTTTGGTAGAATTATCATGTTACTGAAACAAAACGAAAGTAAAAAGATAGAAGACTTCCTCCTACAACTATGAAGTCGTTTGGACCTGTATTTGTGATTAATAATGAGGCTTGGTTTCCCCCCAAAGGAATATATAGCATGCAATCTCTAGATGACCTGCTGCCTTTTACAGGAGTTTGTGAGTTTAATCCTGAACAAGGAACTATGGAGACTAAACTTTCGTATAAGGAAAAACTACTTGGCTTAGGGAAACTCCCTCTTGGTTAGAAAGA
>NW_008350114.1:0-232 GCF_000622305.1 Nannospalax galili
TCAGAAGTTTTATCTGAGATAGAATATCATGACCCCACAGGTTAAGGGGCAACCCTGGTATGATGTAAGGCTTAACTTGGCCTGTGTTTCCTTCCTCATCCTTCCAAGTAAGGATCTTAGAACTCTGCTTAGGGTGGGAGGTCAGGCCTATTCCTTTTAGATGAGTCATGGAAACCGTGCGTGGCCACTCCTTAGGCCAGTGTCGCTCAGAGATAATTGTAGCATCGGCCCC
>NW_008350115.1:0-777 GCF_000622305.1 Nannospalax galili
GGAGTTTAATAATTCTAGACATCAGCAAAGCAATTTTCTTTTTCTTTTTTTTTTCTTTCTGTTTTTTTTTGGGGGGGTTGTTTTGTTTTATCTTTTTTGAGACAGGGTCTCCCTGTAGCCCCAGCTGGCCTAGAACTCACTATATAGACCAGGCTGGACTTGAACTCACAGAGATCCACCTGCCTCTGCCTCCAAGTGTTGGGTCTAAAGGTGTGTGCCACCATGCCAGGCATAGGAGAACTTCTCTTGTAAATCAATCTCTCTCTCTCATGCTGGGGATTGAACCCCCAGCATCACTCATGCTAGGCATACACTGTACCACTGAGTCACACTTCATCCCTTCTTAAACTACTTAAAAGGCACCAATTTACTGGGTATTCATCACAAAACTATCTCTGTCTAGGAGTGGATAGAAAAAGGAAGAGGAGGAGGTAGAGGAGGAGTCATTTGAGAAAACAAGCAATTCCAAGTCAGTAGATACTTAGGTTTTACAAATAGTCTGGCACAAATAGGGTAAATTTGGGAAGAGCAATCATGAGGTGTTATGAAGTTATCTCACTCCCGCATTTGAGTTAACTGCCTCTAGCTTTAACTGCTGGGTTTGGATGGGGCTTGCTTATAACATAGTGTAGCTATGATCAACCTTGAGGTGTCCCACCACAAGGCATGTTTTAAACATTTGGTGGTCTTGATGTATGGGAAAACTAAATCAAATCATACTGAAAGGATAAGATGGGGGCATAAGGCTTATGGATCTCCCAGGCACAGGCCACATCT
>NW_008350116.1:0-572 GCF_000622305.1 Nannospalax galili
ACTCACTATGTAGACCAGGCTGGCCTTGAACTCACAGAGATCTGCCTCTGTACCACCATGCTCGGCCTCCAGAATGAATTTTTTAAAAGTATGTTTTCTTCTTATTTCACGTTAGTATTGAACAATTAATTGTTTCTGATTTTCTAGGACTACAAAAACAAAGACTAAGAAAATATGGACTTGAGTATCACTGATGTATTATGTCATTATTGTGTATACTTTGACAGAGATCAGTATAAATTTGGCACCTTTGACGTTCTAGATCCTTCTCATTGGTTTGTAGATGTGCCCCCAGTGTCTCTAAAACCCAATGTTTTCATTTTACAAGGATTGCAGAAATCCTGGATTAAGTCCTCTATAATCTCCTCATTTTAATATTTCAAATGTTTCCTTAAATGCTAGTTATAATACACTCAAGATACATTCTCAGTCACAGCACATGACATGAATGTTCCCACTCACTTTCTGGTGTTCCTGTTACTCAGGATCCTAGGTAAAGAAGGACAACAGTGGAGATTTACTTAAACCACAGTGTTCACAATTCTTCATTGTGGAATTCTTCAAGCTATTTT
>NW_008350117.1:0-336 GCF_000622305.1 Nannospalax galili
TTGGGGGTAAGAGAGATGACCCAGTAGTTAAAAGTGTTCACCATTCTTCCACAGGACCAGGTTCAGGACCCAGGACCATCATCAGGTGGTGCACAACCTCCTGTAACTCCAGCTCCAGAGTATGCAACACCCTCTTCTGATGTCCTTGAACACCTGCATGCATCACAACACACACACACACACACACACACACACACACACATTCACCTAAATGATTTTTTTTAATTTTAAAGACTTTTTAATGTGTGTTAGAAATATTTTACCATTATGTTTAGTATTTATGCCCTCAATTTTTTTTCTGATCTTTGATTACTAAACAAATGGAATACTATTGTA
>NW_008350118.1:0-519 GCF_000622305.1 Nannospalax galili
CTGTAGCCATGAGGAAGGCTGTTTCCTCAGTCACAGAGAAAGTGCTCGCCTCAGCGGCCTGTCCTTAACATGGCTTTCAGATTGCAACTTCATCAGGAATGTCCTGGAATAGTGAGGCCCTTGTCCTGGTGCTGGCTGAGGGCCATTCCATTTGCTTTTCATTGTGTGGGAGACTTTTTAATGGGAAGTGGAGTTCCCAAGGCTAGGGTTGCAACAGAAATAAGTGGCTGTAAGGTCACATGTGTTGTGGGGAGTGGAGCATGGAGATTTGATTTTTAGTTCCCTCATTTACTTGTTGGGTGAATCAGGGATGATTCTGTCTCACCTCTGGACCTTATCCAAGGAATAGTGACTGCAGGAAGGCGAGCCAGGGTGGCTGCTGACTAATCTTGAAGGTTCCTTCCGGGTCTGATATGTTCTCTCTAGTTCCTTCATCCTATCGGACTGAAGGAAAGCTGGCTGACTCGCAGTTGCTGGAAAGTGATGTGGATAGAGTTCTGGGAGAGGAGTTCAGTCCTC
>NW_008350118.1:1329-2777 GCF_000622305.1 Nannospalax galili
CCACATGGTGGCTATGAACCGTCCTTAACTCCAGTTCCAGGGGAATCCGAAGCCCTCTTCTGACCTCTGTGGCACTGCACAACACAGGTGCACTCACATACATGCAGACAATACACTTGTACACATAAAATTTTAAAATATTTTTTTATTTTCTTCATATTATTTACAATTTACACTTCTGTTGTTAAACTATTGTATTTTAACTTTCATCTTACCAGAAAAGGCTTCCCTTACCTTTCTATACCTACAAGTCATCTTTTCTACTCTCTGCATCTGTGAGTTTCCCTATTGCCTCTCACACTCCCAACCCACATGCCCCTCTCTCACTCACGTTTATGCTCTCTCTGGCTTTTCCCAGTCCTTCCTCATTTCAATATTTAAATATTGATACCTTTAGCTCTAAAAATCTATACACTACACTTTTCCCAACTTGTACCCCAATACTGCTGCCTCAGAACTGTATTGAGGGCACAAGTGTCGTGCACAGGTGTCTTTTACTGTGATTAATCTTTTTCTGGTCTAAGACTGGGTCTCCCTGTAGCCCCAGCTAGTCTGGTACTCACTATGTAGACCAGGCTGGCCTCGAACTCACAGAGATCCACCTGCCTCTGCCTCCCGAGTGCTGGTATTTAAAGCCCAGCCTACTGTGATTAATATTAATGTCGGCTTGACAGGAGATAAAGAGATCTCCATAGTGAAAACAGAAGGATGACAAAGAAAGTGAAAGTTTGAGCACACTCCTTGTAGACCCGGCCTGGTAAAGAAGGAGAGCAGGGCAGAAAGAGAATAAAGAATTGGGTTTTTGTTTGTTTGTTTGTTGTTGTTGTTGTTGTTTTTGTCTTTTTGAGACGGTCTCCCTGTAGCCCTAGCTGGCCTGGATTCGCTATGGAGACCAGGCTGGCCTTGAACTCACAGAGATCCGCCTGCCTCTGCTGGACTAAAGGCGTGTGCCACCAGGCCCGCCAAGAATAAAGAATTGTTAAAATGTGCTGATGAAAGCTATCAAGAAAGTCTCATGATTTTTGTCTTATCATCTACCCTGTGGTATGACTGCCAGTGTCCCCAGATTCCCCCTTTCCTCAGGACTTTTCCAGGCACCTATCTGTGAGCACTGTGGTGTGGGCTTTCAAGGAAAGCCTTGCTCTCCTTGTCAGTCAAGTACATGTGCAACTGTAGACAGTCCATATTTCCCATTTCCCTTTGGGGTTTTCCTGGTCACTGATCTGTGAGTTCATAGTAGAGAGTCTCTTCCTCACATGGGGCACCACAGGGCAGCATTACTACACCGACATTATAATTACCTGAACAAACAGCCTGCATCTTAAACTTATTTTTTTAAGAGTGGGCCTGAACTCGAAGGACACTCATTCCCCTAGAGATCTCTTGGAACCCTCTGTCTCCTGGAACTGTGCTGATGGAACTGTCTCTGGTACTCTGTTTCTGGAACT
>NW_008350118.1:3467-4493 GCF_000622305.1 Nannospalax galili
AAAAGTCATTAGATCAGACTATGTCCATTTTATAAGTCATTCCCATATTTTATCATAGCAACAGAAATCAAACCACAGCACTTACTGAAAAGGGAGACTGGGACTGCTATTAAGTCCTAGGGGGAGCTATAGCCATCTGCTTCTAAATAGCAGCAAGAAAGGACATTCCTACTGAAGATCCTCTAGGAGAAGTCACAGGCCACTGTGTATTAATGAAGAGAAAAATTCACCAAGAAGATATAATTGTGATTATTTCTATACTAAAAGGCCATATAGGTCCTGATGCAATAGAGGAGATTTCCACACTCCATTCTCATAAATGTCTTCTAAACTAAAACTTATAAAGAAACTTCAGAATTTGATTCTACCATAAAGGACTGTAACAGATATCCACAGACTAGTCCATCCAACAGTTAGGGAACACAAGTTCTTCTCAGTGACACACAAACATTCTCTAAAATTGATAACATTTCAGGCTACAAAGCAAGCCTTAACAAGAATTTTAAAAAATGAACTAGTTCCTTGTATCTTATCAGATCACAGTAGAATAAAATGAGAAATAAACAGAAAGAGAAACCCGAGAAACCACGCGAATATTTGCAGATTGAACAAATAAAAGGGAGCTGTTACAACAGACACCAATGAAATCCAGATCAGGAGGGAATGCCTTGGGAACTTACATTCCAAAAAGTTGGAAAACCTAAAAGAAATGGACAGATTTCTAAACTCATATGACCTGCGAAAATTAAATCCAGAAGACAGAAACAATTTAAACAGACTCATAACTGAAACAATAATTAAAAGTCTCTACAAAGAAAAGCCCAGGACTAGAGAGATTCACTGCTGAATTCTACCCAAAATCTAGGGAAGATCTATCACCAGGACTTCTCTAATAAAATTGAACAGGAAGGAATATTACCAAACTCTTTCTATAAAACCAGTATTACCCTGTAACCCAAATCATATAAAGACAGAGTCAGTCAGACAGACAGAGATACACACACATAAATCAAAGCTACAGACCAA